>NW_008658842.1:23069-33972 GCF_000695815.1 Acanthisitta chloris
CCAACCCTGGCAGTGTTCACAGCCAGGCTGGATGAGCCTTGAGCAACCTGCTCTGGTGGGAGGTGTCCCTGCCCAGGGCAGGGCGTTTGGGCTGGATGATCTATGAGGTCCATTCGAACCCCTAAAATTCTATGATTCTATGATAAATCAATGACAGAACAGATGACCCAAACCTGCTGACCTGTCCATAAGTCAGGACTTTAATCCTTACCACCTTCCTCCCAGCCTGGCCTGAGATTTGATCTAGAAGGTAAATAATTATGGCTCCCCATGAGTTTTGCACTTTTCTTGTAGGATTGCAGTTCTTGGAATTCACCTCAATAAGAACTCAGTCTCTGTTTACTTATGCAGCACAGAGAAACTCAGTACCCCACAGCTAGTATAGTTTCAGTATGCTGTGAAGTCACTTGGTAATTAAGGTGTAGACACGCCATGGCTTTAGAGTCAATATTTCAGCTTTGATTTCAGTCTGTAATAGGCTAAAACTGCATAGAATTGTGTCATAGGATCTCTTTAGCTAATAATTGGACTTGCCTAGAGATTTTGGTCCTCTGGGATGGGATATTTTCAAGCACTAAATACACCTGTGACCAAATTCCCAAGTAACATCTCCTGAATGTCAAAAAAACTAACAGGTTTTTTAATGTTTCTGTTGAGCTTCAAACTCATTCTGTAGAGACAGAACACAGCAATATCCTGTCAGAGCCTGTAAAACACTTTTATTTCTTGCAAAGAGTTTTTGAAATGGCCAAATATGTTCTGCCCTTAGTCTCCACCAAACGAGCCTCTGGAGTCTGTGTGCAAGTAAACCTTGGTATATATTGTGTTTTATACAGCAATAAAAGCAGCTGCTCTCTAGGAGTGTAGTGGTTGTCACAATACCTCCAGCCACATCTCCTCAAAATCTCAGCAACGATAAGGTGGAAGTCAGATCTCAGCCAGCTGAGTAATAGGATTCCCTTTTGTAGACATTTTCAATAGCTTGAAATGTAATTTCAAAGAGGCATAAAAGTAGAGTTTTCGAGTTTCCTATGAAACAGAAATCGTAAAACTTAATTTCAGGAACACTGATTTATGGTGTTTCCAAAATGTAGCCTAGGATTTCAGTAGCTGTTGGGTAAAAGTGCCATGGTTGGGTATTCTTCCAGTATCGTGGCTTCTCTGCACTGAGTAGGGACAGCAAAGGTATTTGGGAGTGAACAAAAATGAAACTGGAGTCACATCAGCTTCATGCAAGAACCAAATTTCCAGGTGCTAAGGAACTAAAGAGGTCCTATGTCATCCAGGCAGAGGGTGCCAGGACTGTGACAACAGGGCAGCAGTCCCAAGGCAAACCTGGCAGCTTTTCTTCTGTGCAGTTCCAAGATGGAATATGTGATATAACAAGTTACCCAGCAGAAGACTGACAATTAAAGTTTGTCAAATCACATATGTTTCCATGAAACATTTCTGCTTCAGCACATACACATTTTCTAAATACATCATCTTTGTTGAAACACTCCTAACAAGCTCTACTCAGTTCTGCTTGCTCCTAAAATTACAGGCTGCAGGAGAGATGTCATTAGGGCCTTATCCATGCAGATCCTTTGGGCATGCAGGTGGGCACTCCAGTTCTGTCACTGGTAGCATCAGCTGCAGCAAATCATGCACACGTGCTTTCTTGACCAATCTATCACAGTACACAGAAACACACTGGCCCATGCTAAATAGACAGCATTGATGAGCTCTGCACCCCTTCACTGATTTCTGTGGAGCCCTAACCTAGCCCAGGTAGGTGCTGTTCAGGGAAGAGCCACAGAGATCAGCTTTGCTTTGGAAACAGGCACTTGAGCAGTCCATAAAAGCACAGGACAGCTAGGAAAGGAAAGCATGTCCCAATTAGCCACTAATGACTAACTTACCCTTGCATTGAGCAGATTTGCTGGACAAAGCAAACCTAGAGGCTGGAGTATTTAAACAAAACATGAAGTAGTGCTTGGAGAGACTATAAAAGGAAGCAATAGATACAAAATCTAATTTCTGCATCCTCTTACAGTATGACCTAGGAATGCACAGGACTTGGTACAGCCACAGCTGAGCTCTTACACTGTGGTAGGCATCCCAAGAGGCATAATATGCTCTGCAAATGCATTCTCTATTAATATATAACAGAAAAAACAGTCACCTTGGTTTCCACAACCAAAGAGGTCACAACAGGGTGTGAAGACTCTCAGGTTCCCACTGTCACAGCAGTCCTGGCCAAGTCACTTTCAGCAACCAGGGATGCTGGTACCCAGAGTAAGGGCAGAAACAGCAGGACAAAGTGATAGGGGCTCCTAGATACATTGCTACATCTTCACATGTTGTGTGAAAGCAGCTAGAAGCAGAGCCTGCCTGATGACCTGCCCTTCATGAGCAGAGCCCAGCCCCACTGCAGAGTAGCCTAAGCAGATGTGCCCAAGCACATGCCATCCCAGGAGATGCCCTCCAGACCCACACCAAGATCACATCAGGGTGCTCTTCAAGGAGTCAGCTACGGTGCCACTTACACCTCTGAGTGCTCTTTGGAGTGAGGATTGTCTCTTGTTATTGGCTTGTGTCAGGTTTGAAGCCTCTGGATGTTACTGTCATGGGAGTGACTTGGACCAAGAGGGCCCAAATTAGCTTCTACTAGAGGCAGTTGAGCAGAGGTGTAAATGCACTGCTGCACTGCAAACCATGGCTCATTACTCACTGGTGACAGCTTTACTGACCTGTGCTCCCCTAGATTAGCTTCTATTAGAGGTAGTTGAGCAGAGGTGTAAATGCACTGCAAGTGTTACCATGGCTCATTACTCACTGGGGACAGCTTTACTGACCTGTGCTCCCCTATACAACCCCTGTAACAGGCACCACATTTCATCCAGCAGAAGACAATCACCATGAGAGATTTTCTCTTCCACAAGTTCAAACTTAGAAGAGTTAAAACAACAAAGACCTCTGCCCCAGCTGTATAAATAGGAATATTTCCACTCAGAACAGGACTGAAATGGAGGTCAGATAAGCAAGGCCTTGGCAGCAGGAAAAACAAACAAGCCAGTCCCTGCTACGCCCACTGAGAAGCAGCTTGTTTTGCCATCATGCAGTTTGTCACACAAGACCTGCAAATACTCACTGGCAGCAGGAACAACCCAACAAGGTTTCTGTGAGCCCAGCCAGGAGAAGAAATGGCTCCTGGCTAGGATGATCTCAAGCTGGATGTTTCCAGAGTTCTGACAAGAGGGCAAAGCTGCAGCCCATCCAGGCAGCTTGGCAGCTCCGTAGAACACCAGCAGGGAAATGTTTCCTGGGCCAAAGGCTCACCTGGAGGTCACACTGGTTCCTATACACCATGCCAGTTGAGAACAGGGAGTTTAATCAGACCATGGAATTCCATGGCAATACTTTCTTTCATTAAAGGGATAGATGTCTGGGCCATCTTGGCTCAGACAGTGGTGAGAAGCTGATGCTCTTCTGCTGACATCTCAACACTAAGTTGAAAGCAAGAGGTACATGAGACCTGGGAAGATGTCAGGGCACTCACCTCCCCACATGTCTCTCAGGAATCCCAGAGGCCCAGGACAGAGGTCTGTGCTCTCCCTGGCACCTCACAGGAATGATGCTATTCACAGTCACTCCTGGAGGAGCTGCAGCCTGGCAGCAGCAGCATGGTGTGCTGAGCCCAGCTGTGCCCACCAGCCACCTCTCCCCTCTAGGACACCTTGGCCTTTATGCCTTGGGGAGGGTGGATGGTCTCCTTGACTGAAGGGATGATTCAGGTTCATCTCTGGAGAGAGGAAACTCTCATGCTATGACAGTCACAGAACACATCAGCTCTGTTTGTTGCTCAAGTTTCCTTTCTCTTCTCGCACCCACTGTCAGCTCTCTCCCTCTAATCTTATTCCCAGAGCCCAGAGATTGCTTTTAACAATGACAGTTGAATCATTTCCCAGCTCTGATGTGCCATCTACCAAATTCTTCAGATGACTGATGTCTGAAGAAATGGATGAACCAGCCTGTTCCTTTGCTGCACTCCTTAAAGCCACCAAAATGCAGCAATTATACCCAATTTCTGTGACAAAGAACAAGAAGTCCTGTCATTATCACAGCTTCCCCTTGGAAAGGCAGTGGGTGAGAGGAGGAAATACATGAGCAGTGTCACAACAATAACAGGCTGATGCATGCCGTGAACTGCACCCAGCTGTGAGTGCACCAGGAAGGTGTCTCGTCATGCATACAAGGAATAAAGCCCACGAGAGAGTGGCCTGGGAGGCACTGCTGTTTGATGGTGTGCCCAAGGGGGCAGGGACAGCCCTGCAGAGAACCCCCCACCAGATAGCTGCCCCTACACCTGGGGTCCAACACTGGGATCTCTGCAGACCCCAGAGGACATTAGACATGGCACACTGACCTCCCCACACCATGCAGCCTGGGCTCAGCAGAGCATGGCACACCCAGGACCTCCAGGACAGGCAAGGGAGCTCTGTGGGGAGGAGCATTACTCTTTGACTTTTCAACCCAACACACACTTCTACAGGGGCAAAATGCTGTCAGACTGCCATATAACCTTTATATGAGGCTACAGAACATTTCTCCATGGCTTTGCATCCACCACAGGGGAACACGTGGTTTTGGCTTTTTTTCCCTCCCATACATAATTTCATAAGGGATGCTGGAAGTCGACAGAGGAATGGCCATGCCTAGGATCCCCAGGCCACACTGGCATCTGTTGTGGGTTTCGGCAAGGCAGGGTAGACAGCATCTTGCTGACTGCTCCCCTGCCTGCCCCAAAGCCACACAGCACATCTCTCCCTCCTCACACTCCTCATATCCATCTCCATAACTCCCCCACCCTTTCTGAGTCACCAGTTTCTCATGGACACCAGAAGATGCCTGGCATGCTCCAGTGTTCCCGTGTTCTCACATGCCTCATTGCAATAGTGAGTCCTGTCCTGGGAAAAGAGAGCTCTGCCCTCTGCTCCACACAGGACTCATGTGCAGCAGGTTGGAAACCTCCAGCTTTGTTCAGCCATAGTGTGGGGCTGACAGATGAAGAAAGAACAAGTAGAAAATACAAGGGAAGTGGATAAGTCACATTCCTCAGACCTGAGCTTCCTTGCACATTCCCTTGTGTCTGAATGCACAACTAATGCTTAGAAGAACTTGGATGCTGTTGCAAGTTTCAGCAAGTGACACAGGAAATCTTTCACCAACCTGACCACTCCCTTTGCAGAGGGTCTGTACCACTCCAGCTTTTTCCTTCCTCCTTCCCCACCCCATTTTCTCTGTCCTCATATTCTTCTACTCCCCACCCTCTTTTCACAGCCTGTATCTCTTCCAACTCTTTACATGGACTTCTAAAACATGGGCACCAGTTACACCTGAGTCAAACACTTTCCATCCTGTGGCTAAGGCTCTTCTCTCCCTGCTCTTCTCTCATGAGGGCAGCAAAGCCCCTTTCTCCCCTACCTGCTGCCTCCAGCCTCCCTCCAGCCAACATGGACATGTTACATACCAGTACAACCACTACCAGCCACTGCTCCTCACCCTTTGCTGTTTCAATCTCAAAGTAGCACAATATAACCACGTCTCAGCTGTACCTTCCTGCTCCTCTTATTAGGTGCTGTGTTTGGCTAAGGTCTGACCCTGAAGGTAAGACCAGACAGACCCCAGTTCTCCCAGTCATCTCCCTGTGCTCAGCCTTTGAACTGCTTACTGGGTCCAAATGAAACAAACCCATGAGCAGTCTGGGGCTTGAGCCTGCCCTTTTACTGGCTCAACACTTTATGGTGCTGAAAGAAAAGCATGAGAGCAGAATAAACCTAAGGACCTACACTTAGGAGCCTGGAAAGATGTATATTATTTACATTGTCGGCAGAGGACTGACTTTATAAGTAAGTCAGAACGTGCTTATGTTTGTGCAAAACACACACACACCTTCCCAGCCACAAAGGACAGTCCCAGAGAACAGGTCCTTCAAGCATTTTGTATTTTTTAGCAACATGAATGCCCTTGGACAAAAGTCCCCATTGCTCTGTGGCAGAGTCACTGACCCAGCCTTGCCAAAACCACAGTGAAGTTTCCTTTAACACTGAGTGCTTGTCTCCCCAGAGCAAGTCTCTGCCTCAGACACCACTGCCTGTCAACTCATTTCTCTGTTGTCAACCAAAAGGAGGAATAACAAGTGAAAAGCAGAAACCAGGGTGACCTGGGAAAATTCTGACAGCCTGACAAAGGAAAGCAGAGGAAGTATCTACTTGTTTATACATTTTCAGATCTTCGAAGAAAGATTTCCCTGAGAAAACATCGTGACTTCCTCTAACCAGCTGAAGAAAAGAAGATGTCACTTTGTGTCTCATCAGATTTTCCGGTGTAAAAGCTAAACCAGGTACTTAGATGGATGAGGCCATTCCATGACAGCAACATCCCTTCTGCAAAGCACAACCTGCATTTAAAAACACAGACTAAACTAAACCCACCACAGAACAGAGTGTACTGAAACCACACACCACCCACTCAGCCTCACAGATGCAAAACAACTGAACCTACAAGGAGGAAAACAAGTGGAGAAGGCAGCCAGAGCATAATGCCTGGCTTGGGCAGCAGCAGTGGAGCAGCAGATGTGTCACAGAGGTGGACAAAGGGCTGTACAAACACAGCCCCATCCCAGAGGCCCCTCTGGAAGCTTCCAGAGGTCCCAGGTGCCTCCGTCCCCTACTGTGCTTCCCTTTAGCCCCACAACACATTTCTCAACATGAAGCTCACTTGCAGAGCTGTAGTGCCCTAAACTCCCTCAAGTACAGCAAGTACATGCTTGGCCTCTGTTAATTTATGCCCTTCAGGAAGGGCAGCACCCTCAAGTACAGCAAGTACATACTTGGCCTCTCTTAATTTATGCCCTTCAGGAAGGGCAGCAAGACAAACCTGGGAAATGGAAGGGAAAGCTTGCCAGGAATAGATCAGAAGACCTCAAAAAGGCTACAACAACAGGATTACATGCAGCTGATAAATGCCAGAGCCAGGGAATTTTCATTGGGTATTAAGCTGTAAAACAAACCCTGGAGAGGATGGTCAAGAAGCTCAACAGGCTCTAGGAGAGGCTGTGGCATCACCATTCATGGGGATACTCAGTAATCAATCAGATCTGGCCCTGAGCAGCCCAATGTGGCTTTGCAGTTGGTCCTGCTTGGAGCAGATGAATGGACCAGATGATCTTCAGAGATCTCTTCCAACATGAACTAGATTCTACAATGCTGTTTGTTCAAAAGTTGCCATTAAGCATTGGAACAAAACAGGAACTTGGGAATGGCTATTTACAGTATTTAGGAAGGGAAGTGTGATCAGGGTGAAAAAATCAAAAGCAGGGCAATTTGGAAATGTTCTGTTACTAAAATCAACCTGATCACATAGTTTTCATTGAAATCACAGCCCAGTCCTATGCTTGACATTCCTAATATTGCTGGATGCATCTGGGGTGGGAAAGGCAGGCTGGGGAGAAAAGGAGCAGCACCTCCCTCCACCTTCAGGAGATGACTTTCCTTCCCACCATGTGTTGTGTGTAGGTGAGGATAAGGATCCGCTCTGGGAAGAGGCAGCTCCCTGTCCAGCTCCAGCAGGTTCTGGCAGACAGGAGTGACCTCTCCTGGAGACTGCCAGCCCAGTAGTCCTGCTCCAGGGATGGCAGGAGCCAAGCCACAGGCTCTGGTTGCCTCTGTTTGGCCAGAGTGCCCAGCAAATCTCTGCAGGCACCCCAAGGCACACACCTGACAGCAGGAACCCTGCAGAACATTGTCAGAGAAGTCTTCTTCAAGCCCTTTGTTTTGCATTTGTTGTGAGCAGGATTATCTGAACATGAAGCGCTCTCTATTTCAGCCACAAACACAGAGTTCTCTGAGCAGGTTTGGTATAAAAAATATCTAAATCTGCCTGTTCCAGTTAACCTGTTATTGGAGCAGGGTGAAACGCAGACAGGTGAGTGTAGAGAACAGTGAGAGCTAATAAAAGTAGCAACCTAATTAATCACATAATTATATCATTACAGAAAAATCGAGGTTGGAAGGGACCTCTGGAAGTCACCTCATCCAAGCTCCTGCACAAACAGCTGGGACTAGGTGGTCAGGTTGCTCAGGGACTTGTCTGGTTTGGTTTTAGTAACAGCAGAGACAGAGATTCCCCTTTTTCCCTAGGAAATGTGCTTATATTTTTATGGGAACAGGCCTTATTAAAACATGCTTAGTCAGTTAAACATGGTCCCTCAAGATGATACTGTTGCTAGGACAAATGTGATCCTTGGATCTACAGGCAGGAAAGTATCATAAGAGCAGAGAGATCATCACAATAGTATCATCACAATAGTATCATCCCAAGCAGAAACCACTGCACGGCATTGAACAAGAATGTGTGTGGTTGTATGTCAGTGCTCACAGTTCAGAAACAACACAGAGATGGTCAAGAGTTCAGGGAAGAGCTTCAAGAAAGATACAGCACTGGAAAACAAGCAAGAAACTTAAGAAGGTCAATCCAAGTTTATCCAACAGAAGGTTAAAAGATGATTTGAGCACTGTCTATAATTACCAGCACAAGAAGAAATTAGCAAGATTAGGGTTTTTTAATCAGCTAGAGAGAAAAAAACCCAGGAATGTAATTTGGTGCAGTGGTTGGAAACAGAAGCCAAGCAAATTCAGGGGAACTATAGAGAGCACTGTTCAACCAAAGCCATTAACTGTTAGAACCATTCACAGAGGAATGGGGTAGAGCTCCCATGGTTCAAGGTCTTGAACTGAAGACTAAACAGGCTTTTTTCAAAGATACAATGCATCTCAAGAAATGTTGAAGCAGAAATTATTGGGTGAGATTTATTGTCAGAACAGATAATCATAAAGTTCCCTCTGGTCTTAAAAATATGAAAAGTGCCCAGGAAGAACAGCAAAGACCTCTGAAAACACCGAGAGACATCAGAACAAGTTGTGCTGTGTTACTGAAGAGGTTTTAATTGCTTTTAGAAGTTTCAAAAGAAAGTGAAAACTTTATAAAAGTCACAATTTCTTTAATGACTATTAAAATCCAGTGAGGAAATCCTTCATGTAGCTGTCAACAACTGAAGGAAAGAGAAAGGACATTTGCTGAAAACAAAAAAGAGGACACAGAGAATTATTCCTTCTCTGCAAAACTTGGGTGTAAATCCAGATTAATTTTGGTGCAGCTGAGAACAGCATCTGCCCTCTCGTTTGAAACAAATCAGGCAGAGATTTGTACTCTCATAAAATCAAACACAGGAAACAAATAAAGGTGTCAAAATTGCTCAGTGTTGTTAGGTTTGTTCCGCCCAGTGTTTGAGCACCTTGTGGTTTTGCCTGTTTGCAGAGGCTTTGTGGGTGCAGAACACCCCCAAATCAGGCACTTTGTGCTGGTGCCAGTGGCAATGCACAGTTGCGGGCTGCAAGGGAGAGCCAAGAGGCTGGCAGAGGACTGGCTGGGAAGTGTGCTGGTTTGATGTGAAACCAGATGGTGTTTCAGTGCTGTTTTGCTTAGAGATTTCTGCGTTTGCTCAAATCCAGGAAACTCAGGAGGAGGGTAACCATAAGCAGATGAAAACATACCCAACTAACAAGCAGAGAGTTTGCACAAGCTCCCTTGCACACAGCCTAGAGAGTGGGTAACCCCATGCCTGCCACTGGAGCCATGCTGGGACCCAGCACAGAGGAGCTGTACCGTGAGCAAGGACATGTGGAAGACTCTCCTTGGGCAGATGTGAAAGGAAACAGGAACTCAAAACAGAATAATGCTTTACAGAGATGGTTTTTCCTAAAACAAACCCCAAACAACCACCAGCTGGTTCTCATTTCAGCCTGCAGATGAATAGATTTCAAGCAGAAAAGCAGCAACAGATGCCTCAGTGCTGCTCTGCAGGAAGCAGAAAGGCAGTTATCCACACTGAGCTCACCCCTGGGACTTCCAGCCCTGGAGGCTGTGCTGTGCCAGGCTGGCCTGGGGCAGGGAGCTGCACCCTGCCAGTGCCTGTTGCTGTTGTTTTTCCAGCCCTAGGCACATCCCTCAGCATGGCTGGGCTGTAGGAGCTGGACCAAACAGTTGGCTCTTCCTTTCACATGCTTGGAGTTGCTTGTGAGCTGGGCAAGGGTGGAGGGAGGCACGAGAAGAGATCTGGCTTGAGCTGGTCACAGGAGGCAAGACTTTTACAGATGCCCTCAGGAGGGAGGACAGGGCCTGAACTGAGCTCTCAGTGGTCCTTTGAGGACAGAAAATGAGGCTGTCAGTTACAGGTTTGACCTGCTCAAGTCTCCATTGTTTTTCAGAATTCTACATGCAAAGGAGAACAGCTGAGGGCCTTAGCCTCCCAGGAAGGATGTCACCCCCTCCATGTGCAACAAACCTCCATGTTCACCTTACTCTGTGTTAAAGCCCCCCTGACTCATCAAAGAGGGGTAGTGCCCCCTGAGACCAGCTCTGCACAGGCCCTGTTGGACTCGCCCTGAGATCCTCTCTGCTCGGTCTGCAAAACTATTTGGACCACATGGGTTCAAGTTGCATCAACTGACACACAGGAGCCCTGGGACACAGTCCAGACATCCAAAGCCAAGCATCCCCCTGCCTGGGGATTACCTTTAGACATGGGGGTCTGCCTGGTGGAGTAACAGCAGCCCAGGCAGCTTTGGCCATGAACCCAACAGTGGGAAGCCAAGCAGGTCAGGAATCAACTTTGCAAGATAACTGCACATTTCCTACACATCCAAGGACCGCTCCTGTGCCAGGAAGGGGGTCAGGAGGCTGGACATGCTTCTTTCATGGCTTTTACAGAGCCTGCAAAATCCTTTCTCCAGGGGAGTGTACATAAGGAAGCTGCACTGGCCAGTGAGTTGCAGCAAAGCCTTGGGTAGGAGGCAATAGG
>NW_008658842.1:34003-49625 GCF_000695815.1 Acanthisitta chloris
CTGTCTGCAAGGTTCTTTGATACCTCCTGTAGCTGGGGCCAAATAAGGAGAGGCAATAGGGGTAAGGACTAGCACAGTGGGTTTGTGGTAATCCCTGTCTCTTGTGAGGGAAGTCTCCTGTGTGTTTTCCAGCCATTCCCACGCGTGCCACAGTCAGCACCATTTAGTACTAAGCCTAGATCATAAGTTTCCTGGGACGGACTCCATGTGAATTTGTATATAGAACAGAGGGAGAGTACATACATGCTTTACATAAACAGATATCAGAGCAAGGAACTCTACTGCACTTAACATTACCACAGGTCAAACTGAGTCTTTGTTATGAATCCAAGTGGTTTCTCAAGTACAGCTCTGCCTGTTGAGGAATGTGTGTTTTAGTTATCTGCAACGTATCGTGCACAAATGCATCACTATGTAAGCAGCACACACATCCTCTCAATGCTCCTGTGTTATGTGGGGACGTTTAGCTCATCCACAAGCCTCTAACAGCCTGTACACTTTTTAGCCATCCTGTTCCAACAGCAACCTGGACTTGCTAGTTAATGTCACATCAGCTTGTTGTGATAAATCAGGAGGATTGATTGACTTTTTATGGTCCTGGAAAAGCAGGTTATGGTTTCTTTGAGACTAAATAGTCCTGTCTCTCTGACTATTCCTGACACCAAACAGCCACTTGGCACAGAAAGCTGACAGCCTCTGTCAGCCACGGAGGAACACAGGACAAGCAGGCTGTAATTCTTGCACATGTTTAGGGCTGGACTAAAAATAGAGGTTCCTGGACCCATTTCACTGCACAAAGCCTGCATATTTCAGACAAATTTTACCAGTAAATTGTAGCTGTAAAGGAAAAACCCCACAGACTTAAAAAGTCTCTGGAAGCCAACCCAAAACAGTGTTCTTTCCAAGTGCCCTGTACAAGAGGGAGAGGGTGGGAAAGCAGATGCTAAAGGTAGCTCTGGCCTAGCAGGAAAAGAGCAAAGTTTGTCCCCTGCCTCTGATGTGTGCCTACCACTGGGACAGCATGTCCAAGCCCTCCAGACTCAGGGCAAGAGGCTCTTTGCTTACTCATTTCTGTCCTGCCATCCCCAGTCCATGTGCACACTGTGTACTGCCTCTGCCTGGGGAATTCCCTCGCACCAAGGGAATCTCAGGAAACAACGAGGAGGAATCTTTGCTTGCCAGGCTGCAAAGCAAGCCTTCTAAGACAAGTTCTACATCTGTAATTTTACAAGTATCCGAAGAAAAAAGCAAACCTTAAGTGCAACCTAAACAAATCCAACCCCCAGAGGCATAGGTGTCACTGCTCTGATTTCTCAGGTAAGGCCTCCCCTTTGTTTCTGTAACCTTGTGGGTTTAAGGAATTGACATTCTCCATCGGTCTCATGTCTTTGGGTGTTATTTCTGGTTTTCTCTCATGTTATTCCTCGAGTGTCATTTCTGGTTTTCTCTCATGTTATTCCTTGAGCCCCTGCTTGTTTCCCTCTTCCTTCTCACAGACTGCTCTTACCATTTCCCCAGCACACCAACAGAGGCCATGACCTTCTGCAGATGATGCTGTCAAGGGTGAAAACTGGCAAAGTTTATCCCTTCTCATTTGGCCTATAAAGAGTTTCCTCACAAGTACTCAGTTTTACTTTGTCCACTACCATTTTAGATGTTCAGAGATGCAAACTTTCTTTTAACTTCAAACATTAAACCCTCTAGATAAATTCAGTGTCTTGAGTCATTAGGTGAGGAGCAGCACCTATCCCTGAAAAAAAGGGGTGACAATACAGCTGAGCCAAGATGAAAAGATGGGTTTATTCTCTGGCTGAAAGCATCGCAGCACTTTTAGTAATGAGGATACCCAAGCTTTACTACATAACACACACATCAAAAGTGACTTCCATGGCAAAACTGCATCAGAGTGAAACCCTCTCTGTGGTGAGGAGGAATAGCTGTGACAAGGCAGTTGGCACTTCAGGCTGTGAAGGCAGGAGTGCATGAGTAGAGGGGCATCTGTGACTCAAACCTGTTGTTAGGATCATAAAATATCCTTTCCAGCTTCCCCTGCAACCATTTGGACTGCTCTCTGGCACTCTTGGCCCCAGCCCTACCTAAGATAGGGATGCTTTCATCTCCATTCTCACCAGGGGTGTTTGTTGAACTAGTAAATCAGCAGCAGCTCCCCCAAGCCTCTGGCTGGCATGACAGGTAAGGAACCAAGGTGGGAAGCAGCCAAGAGAGTGGGGCAGTGAGCCAGGAGCAGCTGCCTCCTCCATGGGACTGCAGGTGCCAGCCCCTCATGCTTTCAGCAGCCTGGTCCCTGCCGTGCCCTGGGCATGATGCCATGGTGCAGGGCCTGTAGCTCTGTGCTGGATTTTCCCACCTGGGACTCAGCATCATCACAGAGACAGGTCTGATTTGTCCATTAAAGATCCACCTAGAATTGATGGGGAAGCCCAGGCAGGGCAAACAGGAATGGTGCCATTCAGCAGAGCAAAACTCCTCCACCTTCGGGATAAATTCATTAGCCTGATGGCAGTGAGCAGAAGCATCCCAGCTTGCTGCAGCAGTGAGTCATCCTATCCTCTTCCCACTGCAAAGTCTAAAGACTGCCCCACTCAACAGCCAGAAAAAACTCTGTGGAAACAGAGTGAAACAGAGTTGACAGGAGCTGGTAGGTAAGGGCTGTACAGGAGCTGTATGTAATTGGAAAAGTGCAGCTGCTCTACTGGTGTGGAGGATGCACACGACTGGCAACTCAGGTTTATTGGCATTTTTCAGGTTGTTCACAAATGCACAGGTAACAAGACCCTGACAATGCACTGATGGAGGTCAAAAATAGCCACAAGGATGGCTATTAGTCACCAAAATAGTCACCCTTGAAAGTTGTGATAATTAGAGTTCTGTTTGACCTGCCTCCAGCCAAGTCTTTCCTCTCACAAAGCCAGTGAAACCCAACAGGGAGAATGAGACTGGCTAATATTCCTTGAAGGCTTCTTTGCATCTACATGTTAATATGTCCAAAGGGTTTGTTACTTCCAGGCTTTACCCTTTTAAATAATAGAGAAACAAGAACTTAGCAGCATTGTGAAAATTCCCATATCATTCTGAAATGTTTATTGTGACTGTCAAAGCACATGAGCACATATTTTGCGCATCGTAAAACATGTAATTGGGTCTCAGGTGGCAGGAGAGAGAGAGAAATGAGCAGATAGCATTGTATTCCTGATGAAGTGCAGTAATTTCCCTCAGCATAGCAAAGAATTGATCATTATGGTGTGGATGTGTGGCCAGGACCACAGATCCAAAACTGCCACAGGTATCATGCACCCGACAGGCTATCTGCACAGTACTTTGGGAGAAGAGGAGGCTCAGGGGAGACCTTCTCACCCTCTACAACTCCCTGACAGGAGGTTGGAGTCAGGTGGGGGTTGGTCTCTGCTCCCAGGCAACCAGCAGCAGGACAAGAGGGCACAGACTCAAGGTCTGCCAGGGGAGGGTTAGGTTGGATATTAGGAAGATATTTTTTACAGAGAGAGTGATCAGACATTGGAATGTGCTGCCCAGGGAGGTGGTGGATTCACCATCCCTGGAGGTTTTCAAGCTGAGACTGGATGTGGCACTTAGTGCCATGGGCTAGTAACCACGGTAGGGTTGGACTCAATGATCTTTGAGATCTTTTCCAATCTGGTTGATTCTATGATTCTACTGCTCACGAGCCCCTTCTGATCAGCATTTCAGACATCTGGTTTTGAACACAAGAGGTATCAATTGATCAAGACCAGATCAACTGGTGTTCAAAGTCACTCTGACAAATGCTGGGGGACAGCAATACACCACAAATGTAGCAATATTTTCCTACACTTCTCCTATGGCAACCTCTATCAGGCCCCAAGATCTCTCCTGTTACCCTCCCCTCTCCTGTCGGCTTTCTCCCCTGCCTGTCACCCCTTGCCCAGGGAAGTTAGGCAGTAGGCACACATATAATCCCTTGGACATGTTCAAACTGATTTAGACCTGGTGAAAGATGACAGCCCCAGAGCCCAAGACTGAGAGCAGCAGGGCAAGCTGCCCAGGTACTGCCTGGTACCAAAATTCCTTCAGGGGAAGAGGGAATTTAATCTTCACAGCTTGCTCCAGGTTTGCTTGCCTGGGAATGCCAATTAGTGTTCAATATGGCATTTTCTGACACATGACTTTGAACAGTTTATGAACTTGGCAGAGATCATGAACTCACAGGAGACCACCGAGTGGCCACGAGGTGACAGTCAGGGAGGATCTCTGAGCACAATTAGCCAGGGTCATATTCTAAGCAGTGACTCAGAAACAAGTGGCTCTCTAGCATTTTTTCCAGCCTTGCTTCTTGCCTCCTAATGATTGCTAAATTGAATCTGAAAACATCCATGCTGATGACAGGAACAAGAGCTCTGATTCCTGGGAACAAGTGTTGGCAACAGGGGAATCACTGGATTTAGCAAAGCACTGGTTCCTGGGCTCTGCTCCATCAAGTGGATGTTTCCTTATTATGTCCCCAAACTCCCCTGGGCAGGGGAACATGCAGTAGGAGCACACACAGTTATTCTTCAGAGACTTTCCCCTCAGGCTGTCAAAGATCTGAAGGAGCTGGCAACCAGCCCACACTTATTCTGATAAATGCTATTTGCAACTAAAAATGGATTAAAATAGCCTCTGAAAGCTTGTCTGAAGGGGAACAAGCAGTCTTCTTCAGAGACACCATTAGCAGGAAGAGGTGGAGAGGGCTATTCTGAGGGCTGCTTATTTTTGGCTTTCACCCCACTTTGTCATTTGCCCTGATCAAAGTAGAATAAGGAGATTATAATTAGCACTTGGGGCACTGTCGATGGAAGCAGCAAACAGGCCCTGGCCAAAATTCAGATTCTAGGTTCTCCTGGTTCTTCATCCATTCCCCTCCCCATGATATGGACCTAGGGAATCTGGGCTATGGCCACAGAGAGCAGGAATTCTCCACTGACCACCAAATGATGATACATCAGGACCTAGGCACTGGCCCTCTTTTTTGCCTACATGTTCTTGTCTTGGCCTATTGGAAATCCAAATCTTCCCTTCCCAACGAGCTGGAAGTGAAAGAAAATACAGAGTTTGAAGGGTTAACAGAGGGAATGTGCCAATTTCATGCTATCATTTTGAACCACTAAATATCCATGTGCAATTAAATGGTCAAACTGGGAGGAAGAGGTGAGCTGAGGCTGTGAGGAGACAGGCACAGAGTGAAAGAAAACGGAGTCTGTGGTCTTAGAAGACAAGGTGGGTGGCAGTGGGAAGAAAAAAGCTCATCCCACTGCTGTGACAGCAGCTCACAAGAATGGTGGGAGCTTTGTACTGGGAGGAGAGCAAGTCTCTTGGCCCCATGTCCACCCCAAATGCAGGAGCTTTCACTGTTGCCAGAGTTAGCTGTCACATCCAGTCTTCCTGCTTAGAAACCCATGTTAACCCCTGTATAAAGATTCAGAAAGACAAAATGCTCTTAGTTTTCCATTGCCTTTCAGTTAACCGGATGAACTTGCAAAGAGTCATGGTTCACAAAGTAAGTATGTTTAAAAACCTGCTTGAGTTCCTCTGATATGAAGCTGCTAGAAAGTCATGATTATTTTCTAACAGTTGATGGGTTTTCCCTCTCTTTTCCCAACCAACCGAGGATATTGGAATCTCATTTTCTTTCCACAGACAGGAAGTATGGAAAGTGTTACAAAAGCAAAAGCAGAGATTTTTGCCATACCAGAAGCTTCCGGGAGCCAAGAGAGTAAGAAAAAAAATCGAAAGCAGGAGCAGATTTACAGTCAAATCACCAGAGCTGGGACAGAGCTGAGTTACCATGACATGAGTTATCATGAGTAATCAGCCACAGGACAAGCCAGGGCTATTGCAAGGCCAGTGAAATTAAGCTCAGCCTCTGATGAAAGAGAGTAAGATGATCAGCTCCTCCTGGGCTGCAGCACGTACACATGGACAGCTGCCCCATCTCAGCAGCTGCACCGTCACTTGCTGTGGCATGGCAAAGTGATGGGAGACCTTTGCAATCCTGGAGCCCTTCAAAGCAAACTGGCCCTTAGGGATGTCTTTGTCACCAGGGGCCAGAGCAAGTGGCAGAAGCAGAAGAGACAACCACATGGCACTGCTGCACTCTCCCAGGAGGAGCTGGGTGTGAGCTCCTGGAACCAGCACCCCAAGGAGCCAGAGGAAAGGGGCCAAAGCAGCCATCAGAGCCTGCAGCCAGGAGAAAGAGAGTCACTGCAAGAGTAGTCACTCCCCCAGGGTTTGCTCCCTTTGCCCTCTCACATCCATCCCTTCCCATACCACCTGCAGCCAAGCCCTCATAAAAATGCCTGTCTGTTTCCCCTTACAAAAATAACCTCTCTCCAGCTTTAGGTCAGCTGCCTCCCATCCCCATGCAGCCAGGTTAAACAGCAGCAGTGACACACCAGCTGCACTGCAAATGCCTCCAGAGTCAGTCTGGCCTCGGGAAGATGGAAAGCCAGTGCAGAAAGCCAATTCCCTGGAATCCACCTGCTCTGCAGCCCAGGAGCAGCACTTCAGTCGTTACTGCTGTGAGGGTTCTCTGGAAATGTTTGGCACATGACAAGAGCCATCACACTGCAGCACCACGTGCATGATGTGCCAGCACAAGACAAATGAGCTGTTCCTGCCCTGTACTCCCTGACCCTGCCAGCAATAAGAGAAAGCAAAACTCAGACCTAGAGAAGAGAAAACTCTATGTACCCAGTACTGCAGGAGAGGCTTATGGTGGTGGGACATGTCCCACAGTGTCCAACTCTTCTTGACACTCCCTTCCTGTGCCTGCAACTAGCTCTGGAACAGTTTTGCTGCTGAGCTTTCCTTTCACAGGGTTCTTGATTCTAAAAGCAAAAAGTCCTTCTGGAGACTTCCTCACCTGAAATGCCAAAGGGATGTTTTAGCATAAGTGCTCACCTCACTTTGTGCTCATGGCAGGACCTTGGGAATGTCCCATTGCAAAGTTTTCTACCCTGTCCCCCCACTCTGGTCCCAAGACTAACAGACCTCACTGACCTCACAGGGCTTTCTTGCAGCAAGGAGACAGGACTAGGAATCAGTGGCAAGAAATGCACAGCAAGGGAAATGCCTTGAGATAGGCTAAAAATAGAGCTCTGACCCTGCTTGTTTATATATAGCAAGATCTATATGTGTGCTTGCTGGCAGTAAGGCAGTGTAGGGTCAAAGACATCCCTGTGATGCACACCCCAGTTTCGCTGAAAGAGCAAAACTGCTGGGTGCAGCTGCCAAGCAGCCCTGAAAGAGTGACTCCTGAGGGCAGTGGGGCAGCAAGTACAGCTCCCCCACGGGCAGAGGCAGCAGGTCCTGGCATGAAACACGAGGTCATGGCATATGGGGGTTCCCACCTCAACAGCCCTGAAAATACCTTCTTCTCCAGGACATCAGATGGGATCACATTAGGGTGCCTGATGGGACAAATGCACAATGTGGAGGAACAGCACTAGCTCAGGGCTGCAGCTGGATGATTTCTGCCAGGACTCCTGCAGCATGGGACTTGTGTAGCATCCTCAGAGGCCCCTCAGCAGCAGCTGCAGAGTGGGAAAGAAGGCATGGTGCTGTAACATGGAAGGTGTAGGCCTTGCAACAGAGGCACAAACTCCAAGTGCAAAGCTTCTGGCTTGTGGTTAAGAGCTGGATTGCAGAACAGCAAACCCTTTCACCCCACTGCCCCCAAACACTCACACTCCAGTCTGGCACTTCATCCAGCCCCTGTTCCTTGGAATTCTATTATGATAGCTCAAGACACATTCATCACTACTTTAAATCCTCTTGGCTTTGCACAAGACTCTCAGTTTCTGCTCAGAAAAGAAAACACATTTCTGATCCTTCCGTGTGCAGAAAAGTGCTCGAGTCTGTTGACCTAGTTGTACCCAACAGGATACAGGCTGTAGTTGGAAACAAGGAAAAGGAAACAAAATTAATTCTTTGTTTAGTCTCAAAACTTTTTCTGCCCATAATGCATGTTTTTCACAGCCTGGAGTCATGGCTGAGCAGGCAGGGGCAAGTGGGGCTGGTTGCCTCTGAGTCCTCTATGCAGAGCAAACCAGGTGTCTGATCCTGTTACATCAGGATACTGCTCTGCTGAGCTTGTGTGTAAAGAGTAATCCTCTCTCTTGCCTTAGGCCTCTTGAGTCCTCCTTGTGCCCATGGTATTAAACATCCCAGAAGAATTGCTTTTTAAAACCAAGAGGATTATAAATATCAAAGAGTGATTCAAAGCCCTGTGCCCTTCCTCAGTACCACAAGGTGTGTACCATAGACCTCCATTGGCTCAGACCAGACCTGCACCTCCTGAGATGCTTGTGAGCTCCTGGATCTGAAACTGGGTTTAAAATTGTCTCCCTCCTCTGTGATTCTTTGAGCAGCCATGAGAAGCTTAAATAGTTGTGCACTGTGCTGCCTCACCATCACCTTCCCACATGCTGCTGCCAAGCAGGGCTCACATGTGGTCATCACCTTGCCACACGCTGCTGCCAAGCAGGGCTCACATGTGGCTCAGCTGCATGGCCATGCTGAGCTCCTGGGTGTCTTCCCACCCATGGACAGGTGTA
This sequence comes from Acanthisitta chloris, assembly GCF_000695815.1. Lineage (NCBI taxonomy): Eukaryota > Metazoa > Chordata > Aves > Passeriformes > Acanthisittidae > Acanthisitta > Acanthisitta chloris. Next base: position 42,613 of record NW_008658842.1, read on the forward strand.
GTCTAGAACTAGGTTCCCAGGGCTTACTTTACAAGCTGTGGAGGTTAAGGTAGCAGCAGAGCAAGCTGGAAGTCAGCTAAAGCAGCTAGCAGGAGGGGCCAAGGAAAGGGCTTAGGTAGCAGCTAAGAGCAGCAGCTCTTCCCTCCTTAGAACCATGAAGCTTCAGGACCCTGTCTAGGGTGATGAAAACAGCCACAGAGCTGCAGGCAGTGGTTCCACAGGCACCTGTGGCTACACTTCCCTCCAGGATGTGGAGGAGTCAAGTAATTTCTGTCCCTCCAAAGGTAACTGCTCTATATGCTGGACTGACAGATAGAGCAACACAAAAATGCCAATGTTTGTTGGTATTTATCTGAGGTCTGGTCTAGGAGACCTGGTCTGAGGACAGCTATAGGGTCAGGCCAGTCCTCTCTGAGACTTCAGCCAGTGCTGTTGGGCAGAAACCCAGAAACTTGATCGCCATGAATAGCTGAGTACCTAAAGGTGTAAGGTGGAGTGATTGTGACACTTCAATGTTAGGTACAGAATCCTAAAGACTTGCTGGGTCCCATTTGGATTTAGGCCTTCAGGACTAGGAAGTGCTGACTTCAGTGTGGATGTTCAGCCTTAACTTTGCCCTCTGAGATCTGGCAGGACAACAGATTCAATATCTGGTATTGACATGACTAACTGCACTGCTTGCAGTAAGCAGATAAAGAAATGTAAAAAGCATTAATAAAACAGAAAGGGAAATGTATCAAAGAAGAAATACATAAATAAAATTAATACAGTTCCATAATAAATAATGAATTAAATTACTAAGTAATAGCTCCTGGAGGCATCTGGTTCAGGGATCCTGTTTTCTCAGCCTGTGCACTAAATAACAAACCTGCCCAGAGCTGAGCAAGCTGAAGTGTCTCAGCCCTGCAGCACGACTCCAGCACAGCCCTGCCAGCTGCTCTGGGGCAGCAAGAGGCACTCCTCCTTTGGTCACAGTCTGTGGAGCCCCAGGGCAATGCTGAAAGCTTCTGTCACTCTGCACAGCTGCACACACAACTGCTGCACCCCCAGGTACCACAAGGTCATGTGCAGGGGTAATAGAGACACACAGTCAATTCCCCTTTGCTGGTTATACAGGCAAGGCCCAGTGATCCAGAGAGATGGGTTTCTTACCTGAATGTTGTGCAGGTCCAGGGATAGATCTATCCTGTCTGGACTTGGATGTCCTGTCACACTAGAGCAAAGCTCTTCTGCTGCAAGCCAGTTCCCCATGGAGAGTGCAATGTGCTTCAATCCACAACACTTCCTTTCTAACTCTCAGCACCTCCTGGGAATTGTTTCCTGCCCAGGAGAAAAGCCTGGATCAGACTCATGGCAGAATTACATCCAGCCCCAGACTGCTCCCTCAGGTTCATGCCCTGCAGACAGGATGCTTATGTGCTCAAGTGTGCACCTTGCTGTGGTCAGGCTCTTGGGAAAGCAGGAGTGCAGGCAGGGAGAGAGAGCTGTCCTCTGCACTCATGCAGAGACTTTGGCAGGAACAAGAAAAAAACATGAACCACATCCCTCACCTCGCTGCAAAATCCTCTCTGTTGACCCCCTCCTGTCAGAAGCAGAAGCCACAAATCAGACCCCAGCGAGAAGCAGCAGCCTCAGGTCTGCCATGCAGTGCCCTGCTGGACTTCAGGAGCCAGAATTTGATTTTATTGCTAAAGGCACAAAGATATGTGTCTCCCACTGCATGAGGAGCGTTTTGTTCTTTCCACTGATCAATAACCAACAACTGAGCAGAAATCCTTCTTCTAAAAGCCTTTTTGGATCCCTGTCTGCTGGAACCTGATATGTGAGGAGCTGAGTGTTTGTCTCCAGGGAACATCGCACAGAGGGAGAGCTGCTGACTGTTAAACAACAAATCCAGGTCGCTGGGGGACACAGAGAGGATTAACAGGCACCATTTATCTCTTGGATTTTATTTGCCATCTCCTTGTCCCAGGACAGCCCTTCCTAGTTCTTCTGTAGCCTGATGCTATCAGACAGCTTCTTCAACAGTGTCACCTGTGATTTCCCTAGGATACAGAGCAGGACCAACTTCCACAGCTTGTCAAAGGCTCAGCACTGCTGTGTGTCAAGTGTCAACAAAAATGCCCACAGTGTCCAAGTCTTTGTAGCATTCACCCTCATTTTCCTCTGATCTTACACTATCTTTTTCTGCCACATTTAGCCTTCCTGATGGGAGACAGAATGGAAAAGACATCTCTGACCCCTTCATGTTGCCTCCAGAAAGAATCCTTCCCAAAATGATCACATTATTTGGAACAAATAGCACTGAACTCACCTGGCCCTTCCAACCTTAAATATTGTAGCACGAACTTCTGCCTAATATCTAGCCTAAATTTCCCCTCCCTCAATTTGAACCCATTGCCCCTTGTCCTGTCCCTGCAGCTCCTAACACAGATCCCTCTGCAGCTTCCCTGGAGCCCCTGCGGATCCTGGAAGGTGCTCTGAGGTCTCCACACAACCTTCTCTTCTCTAGGCTGAACAGCCCCAACTCCCTCAGCCTGTCCTCATAGGGGAGATGCTCCCGGACTCTTAGCAACTTCGTGGCCTCCTCTGGACTTGCTCCAACAGTTCCATGTCCTTCTTATGTTAAGGACACCAGAACTGTGTGCAGTATTCCAGGTGGGTCTCACCAGAGCAGAGCAGAGGGGAAGAATCACCTCTTTTGTCCTGCTGCCCACACTCCTGTGGCTCAGCCCAGGCCTGGGTTGGTTTCTGGGCTGTGCTGTGTAGAGCAGGCACTCAGCTGTGCAGAGCCTGTCAGAGTTTGCACATGGCTTTACATATGTTGCATAGAGCACCACTGGTCTTACGGGTTTACATGGGACTGTGCACAGGGCATACACTGAGCACACACATTTCTGGAGAGCATGAGGAGCTGTGCATGTGGTTTGAGTAAATATTGATGCAACAGTTTTCTCTGCAGTTCAGTCTGGCCACAGCAGCCCCAGACTACAAGGAGCCTTTGTCTTCAGCTGGCAGCTCTGGCCCTGGTGGGGGCCAGATGAACCCGCTCCAGCAGCACAGCCACCCTGCAGCAAAGCTGGGCTGGGGCAGCTCTCAGCCTCTGCAGTTTGTCCATGGAGCTGCTTGTGCAGCTCATCTGCTGCTGCACACAAAGCACAGCTGTATTCTTTGAAGGACAAACCACGAGGACACATCCTGCACTCGGCACACACGTGGCGTGCTAGGGTAAACAAAGCTGTGGGATTGTGCTTGTGCACTCAAGCAGGAGCTGCATGTGATGTGCTGGGTTTGTGTTTAGGGCACATATCTGTAAGGGGCCTCGTGGTAGGTTGTATCCCATGTCTTACAAGGTGTGTATTTGCAGGTGGCTGGAGGATCTCCATGGAGCTGGAATGCAGTGAGAGCAGCCAGGGCTGGCATTGTATGAACCATGCTAGAGAAGCAACATGAAAATGTCAGAGCTCTTCCTGAGTTTTCAGCAGGTTAACCATCCCCAAAGGCAGGCAGGGCTGAGGGACACTGGGCTTAGGTGTGTTCACTTAACCAGAATCATGGCCCCACAGGTGATGGCCAAGTGCTGTGTACCCCACAGGCTGCTCCCATGCTCACACAGCCTCCTGGGAGACACCAGGTCCTCCTGCCTTTTGCTACAACAAGGGACCCCTAATGCTTTCCCAGTATAGCAGCATTAAATAAAGAGTCTCAACAATGTTTTTTTAAAGTCTGAAGGTTCTGACAGAGGTACTTAAACAGTTTTACAGGAGCAATTGCAAAGGTCACCTCAGTCCACTGCTGATGTGTGGCAGCACGTGTTTCCTTCCAGCTCTCTGCCTGTGTCCCCAAGCTTGGCTTGCTGGGCCTGAAATCAGTGGCAGCTCCAGAAGTTAGATAAAACAAGAGGCAAAAGCAATCCTCCCTGAAAATGTCTGCCTCTCTGGGGAAAGAAACAAAAGCAGAGCAGTTTGAAAATGTGATTTTAGCTGTCGCTTGTGCATCCCCCACTGCCCATCAACCCAGGTCTCTCCAAAATGGTCCACCCTGCTCCCCAGCACCTTCCTGGCAGCACTGCCTTGCATGGTTGGGGAGGGGATGCCCTCACCCACCCCAGCCAAGGGAAGGGCAGTGTCAGGCCACTGAGCTGCACCTCCCATGAGATACTCCTGCAGGACAAGCACAATTCGATTTTTTCCAGCTCTAATCAAAAGCAGGCATTTAAGCTGCACAAAGAAAAAGCCAACAGAGAAGAAAAAAATAAACAAGCAATTTCCTGGCCAAAATAAGACAAAAAAACCCCACAGCATTTTGACAGGAAATATTTACTTGTTAGTATTTTTGTTTAATTCTATGTGCTGTGGCAGTCAGAGATAGGATGAGAGAACTCCATAATGCATCAAGCACAACATAGAGGTTTTTGCAGGGACCTACAAGGTGAAGCACAGGGAATGCCTGATTCTGGCTGAGGCTGCACCAGGGGAACCATGAAATGAGGCTGAGGATGGGGAGAGAAGCTTCATCCCTCTGCAGGACACAGCATCCCTCACCCAGTTTGCCCATGTGATGCTCCCACCCCGTTGGGTATGATGGAAGCTGTTGGCCAAAGGGTCTGGTGGGCAGGACACTGCTGTGAGACCTGCTTTCAGATCAGTGCCACCAACAAGCAGAAGGAGAAGGTAAAAATAACCCTTACTTTGAGAACTGTGATGTACTTACAAGCTGCAAAGAAGGAGGCCAAGCCTCATGTGCTGTCCCACTTGAGCAGGCATCAGGCAGAGAGAGCAAAATGGAAAATGTGAATCTGCTGGGGTACAAGACAAGCAGTCACTAGACTGTAAATCAGAGCTGGGAGCACAGGGAAGACTGGGGAGGAGCAGACAGGCAGTGCAAACACTGAGCAGAGTTACAGCTTTCTGTGAAGTTTGTTCAGTTCGGGACGACGGCAAAAAAGAGTAGGACATTGTGTGATGGGCACAGGGCAGTGAGAAGATGTGCTCTGCAGGCTCAGGGCAGGTTTTGTAGCTGGGAACACTAACAAACCAGAACTTTACAAAACAAAATGTACTTGGGAAAAGCTGAGCTAAGCATGGTGTCACCCATATTTGTCTCTTGAGGAACACAGCCAAAAGAGTTAGCTTTCTGTGGGCTGGACAGCACATACTCCGTTAGCAATCCAAAACTGGTGTTTCACAGGGACACAATGGCAGGAGGTGTAAGAAAATAGGCCCCAAAGGTCCTGAGTCCTGTCCTCCTTTCCACACAGCCCTGCCAATGTGCAGGGAATGACTCAGAGAAGCCTGAGAGGAGCCTGGCACAGAGCTCCTGGTCTGCAGCGAGCACAACCAAGCCCAGAGGAGCCAGCTTGCTGCAGTCTGGCCTGGTGGGTGTTCCTTACAGCCCTCAGGTCCAGCACAGTCTTAAGATGCTCACAGAGGACTTGGAAGCACATTGCAGGCTTCAGGTCACAGAAGCCTAAAGGATGGACAGGATCCAGAGAGCTCCCAAGAGCTGGTGGATGGGCAAGGGAGCCCTGACACTTCCTTGCTTTAACAGCATATGGAGTTTTTTTTGAACTGAGAAGTATTCACAATAAAAATAAAAATAAAAATAAAAATAAAAATAAAAATAAAAATAATCAGTCTGAAAGTCCTGTCGGAAGAGTGCAAACAATTCTTGCAGGAAAACCAGCAAGACCTCCCAGCCCCAGCAATTTCCACAGGGAATCCTGCCCATGGTGCACCAGGGAGCACTGCAAACAGCAGCAGAGCTCCTCTTCAGGCTGGTCCTGAAGCCCTCTGGGACTGTGAATCTGTGCTGAAGTGTGAGGAAACCACAGGCACAGATCTCCAGGGGCAGCCGAGCAAGGACGAGACCTGGACAGCTCTGAGCAGAAGGGTCTGATAGTTCAACAACACCAGGACCCTCTCCAGGGTTTGACCAGCCTGGTCAAGCCCAGCAGATAAGGAGCAGGAAACACATCAGGCCAAGCAAGAAGGATCAGCCAAGACCTTGCAGATGTGCATGAGTTTGTTTGTGTAGGAAGTAAGGGCATCACAGAGTGACGAGAGCGTTCAGCCCATGGTACATGAGCGAGGAATGTGCTTGATAAAAATAGGCACTGCACATTTGGTGACAGCAGGGAAAAGCACAATCCTGGCTTTTCACATACAATCCCAGTCTACCTGTTATTGTTGTCTGGGCTCCAGCAGTGAACCTTGAGCCAAATTCTGGCATGATTTATTCCTCGCTCAGTATATTTCCATTTATTGAGTGGAGTTACTTAGTCATTGCAAAATTTGGCCCAATTCTTTCTATTTGGACATCTATTTTATATTTGTAATCTTGCCCCCTGAAATGTTAACCCAGCAGCTTATGAAAATAACCATTTTCCCTAGCAGGACCAGCATGGCATTTGGAAAAGAACCATATGCTAGCACTCAACTTCTGCTTTATTTAGCTGAGTTCTGGAGGTGGTGCTGATGCTCACTTGGAGATCAGTCTCCAAGTGCCTACACAGGAGTTAAACACAGGGTAGGAGATGAAGCTCATGTCCACAGGGATCCTGACATGAGAGGACAAGAACATAAATCTTTCCTTTCTTCTCACAAAGCTGAATTTCCAGTTGCTTGAAAGCAAGTAAAGCAGTCAGCATGAAGGCACAGAGAAATGCACACCCTGGGCATGGCATGGCTGGGGGCAGAGAGGGCAGCACGGGGACATGCAGCCTCTCACCTCAGCCCACCCATGAGGTGCAACAAGCCTGGGGCCCCCTGGCTCCTAACCAAACTTTCCTCCAGTTTTGGGTGTAACACATAATATGTGCTAGACCCAAAGATGTGATGAAAAGCTCACCATGAGCTTCAGTGTGAGCTCACAGCCCAGAAAGCCAATTGAAATCTGGGCTGCATCCAAAGGAGTGTGGGCAGCAGGTCCATAGAGGTGATTCTCCCCCTCTATTCTGCTCTCCTGAGACCCACCTGGAATACTGCACACAGTTCTGGTGTCCTCAGCATAAG
>NW_008658842.1:49768-58166 GCF_000695815.1 Acanthisitta chloris
TATCTGAAGGGGCTACAAGAGCCAGAGAGGGACTCTGTGTTAGGAACTGCAATGATAGGACAGAGGGTAATGGGTTGAAACTGAAGGAGGGAAAGTCTAGGTTGGATGTGAGAAAAAGGTTTTTCCCTGTGAGGGTGGTGAGACACTGTCCCAGGTTGCCCAGGGAGGCTGTGGCTGCCCCAACCCTGGCAGTGTTCACAGCCAGGTTGGATGAGCCTTGAGCAACCTGCTCTAGTGAGGAGGTGTCCCTGCCCAGGGCAGGGGTTGGGGCTGGATGATCTCTAAGGTCCATCCCAACCCCTAAATTCTATGATTCTATGATTCTAATGGAAAGACACTGTACAAAGGTAGGCAATAAATCAGTAATGCACAATTCCACCTAACTTCCTACAGACTGAGTAAATACTACAAAAGGGTATGATGGTGATGCTATTTATTTGCACTATAAACTGGGCTTCCTAGAGCAACAAGTTTGAGCACCCACAAGCTACAGGAAGCTCTTGATTTGTACAGAGAATGTGCAGATGCAATGAGAAGGCACTTTGCAAGAGAGAGAATCAAGCATTCAAATTTCTTGGCTTTTTAGGGTGAAACTTCCTCCCCACATCCTCTACATTAAAGACTTAGCTTCAAGGATGAAAATGAAAAGAAGCCAAAGGAGTAAAAAGAGCTTGAGGATATCTAGGCTCTGGATATTAGGAGTCCATGATAAATTTAACTACCAGAAAGTCTTTCCAAAAAGAATAAAAATAGCTAACATAGTTAAATAGTAGATTAAAGAATATTATTAGAAGTAAAAAGGTATCCTACAAAAAGCACAAGTCATGTCCAAAGGGGAAAAACAGAAAAGATCATAAATACTGAGATGCTAAATGTGAAATCAAATAAGACATGCTTAAAAAAAGGTTTTGAAGAATGGCTTGTAAAAGGCTCCTCACTAGATCAGGCTGCTCAAGGCTCATCCAACCTGGCCTTGAACTCTGCCAGGGTTGGGGCAGCCACAGCCTCCCTGGGCAACCTGGGACAGTGTCTCACCACCAGAACAGGAAAAAACCTTTTTCTCACATCCAACCTAAACTTCCCCTCCTTCAGTTTGAACCCATTACCCCTTGTCCTGTCCCTGCAGTTCCTAACACAGAGTCCCTCTCTGGCTCCTTGTAGGCCCTTCAGAGATTGAAAAGTTGCTCTGAGGTCTCCACACAACCTTCTCTTCTCCAGGCTGAACAGCCCCAACTCCCTCAGCCTGTCCTCACAGGGAGATGCTCCAGTGCTCTTAGCAACTTCATGGCCTCCTCTGGACTTGCTCCAACAGTTCCATGTCCTTCTTATGTTGAGGACACCAGAACTGTGTGCAGTATTCCAGGTGGGTCTCACCAGAGCAGAGCAGAGGGGAAGAATCACTTCTTTTGACCAGCTCATCCATTGCAGCATCCCCTCTGGGTGCTGAGTTTTGGACCCAATTCATATGTGGATCCTACAGAGACATGACATCTCTGCCTGTAAGGAATGTGTGTTCCTTGCTGGCACAGCTAACTCAGGTTTCCTTTCACATAAACCATTGCTCCATTGACCTGCTCAGCCATCCTGTGCTTTGATGTCCTACTGATCAGTTCCTTTCCACTAAGCTCTTGAAGCAACCACTTTTCAGCTCAGACACAATGCTGCCCTCTTCCCTCAGATGCTAACATGAGGCCCTCCTTCCTCCCTGATCCAGACTCATGTTCATGCTGACAAAATCAGCCCTTTTCCAATGTAGAAACACCATGGGATCTCTGCATAGCAGAAGGAGGAAAGCCACCAGTCCCAGGTCCCTAAGCAAGGACATAGGACACCTGAGAAGGCCACATGCAGTTCCAGTAATGTGTAAATACCATTCATCAGCTCTCTCAGCCTGAAAACCTAGCACAGCTCACCAGCTGTGGCAGGACACTGTTTTTTCCCCAGTTCCCAAAAGTCTCTGCTGAGCAGCACAAAGTGTGTGTGTCCCCAAGGAGCAGGTGCCTCTGGCCAGAGACTGCATGCAGCCTCCAATGGGTGACATGAGAAGGGTTTGAAAACTGAAAGAGGGAAGATTTAGATTGGATATTAGGAAGAAATTCCTTCCCATGAGAGTGGTGAGACACTGGGACAGGTTGCGCAGAGGAGCTGTGAATGTCCCATCCTTGGAAGTGTTCAAGATCAGGTTGGATGGGGCTCTGAGCAATCTGGTCTAATGGAAGATGTCCCTGCCCATGGCAGGGAGGTTGGAACTGAAGGATCTTTAAGGTCCTTTCCAACCCAAACCATTCTATTATTCTGGTCTGGAGGGGCTTGGGCTCTGTCCCATGCTCTCCAGCAAAACAAAGCCTCCTTCCTTGGCACAGGTTATCTCACCACACAGTTGTGAGTTTTATAAACCATGACAGCACATGGTTGCTGGATACTTACGGTTGAAGGATATTTATGTGCTTGTTACTTTTACTCTTGACATGACAGCACAAAATTGCTGAGCATTTGTCCTCAGAATAAATCCAAGTCCTTTCCATTTGCCAACCAAACACATCTCCCATGGCTGCAAAGAAAACAACCTCCACCTGCATGGATTAATGAACCAAGTTTTCTCAATTTCCAGCTCTCCTACAGGGAACAGCAGTCTCTCCCCTGACTCTCCATCTCTCCCTGAGAGCACAAGAGCATACTCTGTCTCTGCACAAGCAGTAAACCCCAGGAGGCCCAGCTGCCAGCACCCTTGCTCTGAGACCCAGAGCACCTTTGCATCTAAAGCTAAGCAGAAGTCTCAGAGATCCTCTCACCTTCCTTGCTGTGCCTGCTTGCTTGCTTCAGCTGTATGGTAAAAGTACATAGGGACACTGTATCCAGGAGTAAACACACAGACATAGTCATAAATTAATAAGTAAACTCCTAAAACTAGTGGATTGGTTATTTTGGTTTGATTTTCTGGGAAGAGGAGGAGTTGGTTCAGAACTTGCTAAATCTCACATTTATTTTGGGGAAAAAAATAACCAAAATGTCACATAAACATGTCAATATGCTTCACAACTTGCAAAAGTAGGCAAAACTTCATTCTTTGGTTCATTTCCTTGGATCCCAAGGGTCCATAAACTATGGGATGCTACTAATGGAAGCTGATTAAAAACAGCCTCTCAGCTGATGTCTTAGGCAGTCATGCCACATCCAATTTTGCTCTGAAGTTGGGTATTTTCCTCTCCTCCCTTCCCTTCTCTCTTTTCTTTCTCTCTTTCTTTTTGCCTGCCTGCCTCTCCCCACACCATTTGGTTCTGCTCCAGCAGCTCCATTCCCAAAGAACTCTGCTTTACCTGCCCCTCTGCAAAGTGACAGAGCTGTGTCCTTCCAGGTTTCTGTGCTCCTGCATCTTTCCACCCCTTGAAAGCCCAACCATCCAGCCTGCCTCCAAAGCAAGAGAACCTCAGGCTTTACAATCCCAGCCACCAAATGCCAGCCCCACATGGCTGAAACACATCCAACTCTGCTTGACAGCAAATGTTTAGCAGTAAGCACAAGTGATATCTGTGCTGCCAATACTCCTTTCCTCCTGTTTGCTTTTACACAAGGAACAGTGGAGAAACCATGTCACCTGTCTGTACTTCCCCCAAAAGGCTCAAGTCATCAGGTTCCCTCAGACATTAGAGGTTGTGATGAAAAGAGACTGAAATGGATCTTTGACCATCCCTGTCAGGACCTCCAAGTACTTCTCGAAGGGAAAACACTGACTTGCAGGAACCCAAGATTAAAAGTAACAAGCACATAATGTCCTTCAGATGGTTTAGTGTCAGCCAAGAGCTGTTTCACAAGTGAGCTGTGGTGCCTCCCTCCCTCTCTCCCTTCTTACCAGTCTCCTGCCCAAGAAAGGTCATTTTCTTCACAAGGAAGCAAAAAAACCCACCACTTCCACAACAACAGCAGTTTAAATCATGCCAAGGAAGAAAACTTCCCTTTCACCACTTCCTAATAAATAACTTCAGCCTCTTCAATGCAAGCATTTCCAAAGAAAAACCTCTGTTCAAGACAGTCATAAATTATTGTGGTAAATCATGTTTTGTTTGAAATTGGGTCCAGGTGAACCTTAGTTTGGTTTCCAAGAAAGTCTTCTGCAGCCTTCTATTAGTATGGACTCCCAGAGGAGACAAAGCAAAGTCCCCTCCCTGCTTGCTCCAGTGCCCCCAGCCTCTCCCCATCACTGCTGCTGGCTCCCACTCCTCCTGGGAGCAGGGAACACATGTCCCAGGCAAGTGGGCACACATCACCCACACTGCTTCCAAAGCACAGGGATGGTTAAGGCTGTGTAAAACCTCCGAGTGTCCTGGCCATGATGGAGCAGGAGAGAAGAGTCTTCGGCATTTCAGGCCAGTCCAGAAACATGCTCAGCAACATCAGCAAAAATGAATGCACGAGGAGCAAATCCAGATCAACTCCAGAGTACAGCTGGACCAAAGCCAATCCCACATCAGTGCAGCCAAATTCAGGATCTGTCCCTAAGCCATTTGTAACATAGCATGACATTTACTAACACAGGAGCCATAAATGCATAATTACAAAGTTCACACAGTTAATAGCCTTAAAGCTGATGCTCTGGCACAAGAAACCATCACACGACTGACTCCACAGCTACTGGTTTTGCAGGAAGTAGTTCCTCCTCCCCTGGGACCAGTTAAGGTAATTGCACTGTCAATTAAATATCTGGAGGTGCTTTGCTCTACAGTTAAGGGCTGGGCTGCTCTGTTGTTGGCAGCACTCACTCTAGCCTAGACAGACCAGGCACAGGGACACACACACATATACATGTGGTAAGATGTTGTTTGGGAATCAATTCATTCCCCTGATTAATTAACTCCTCCAAGTCAAGTCACATAACTTCAGGTGGCTACTCAAGGGGAAGTGAAAGACCATGTACTAGCTCTTGATCAAGCCTGCAGGGGTGTGCTGGTGACCTTCCTGTGCTGCACAACCACCTCCTACTCCAGGAGAAGGTGAGATCCTTTTGCTTGTGTTATTGCTGGACCCTTAATTATTTTCTGCTCAGGATGTAATGCTGCATCTTTATAGCTCCCTAAAATTTGAAGCCAGCCTTGCTGAAGCACTGCACACAGCTTGCAAGCTCTATTTAAGATGGCTGTGAAAAGTCAAACCCTAAATCCAGAGGACCATCACTGCACAGGCAGTCTGAGCTCTGCTCAGGGGTTTCAGGCCATCCACACCTCCCCAAGGTTTATCCCCGCCAGAAATGCAAGCCCCATGTACAAAAGACAGCTCAGGCTGAGCTGTGCTGTGAGAGCTGAGATTCCCACCTGGAATGCTGCATGCAGTTCTGGTGTCCTCAACATCAGAAGGACATGGAACTGTTGGAGCAAGTCCAGAGGAGGCCATGAAGTTGCTAAGAGCACTGGAGCATCTCCCCTATGAGGACAGGCTGAGGGAGTTGGGGCTGTTCAGCCTGGAGAAGAGAAGGTTGTGTGGAGACCTCAGAGCAACTTTTCAATCTCTGAAGGGCTACAAGGAGCCAGAGAGGGACTCTGTGTTAGGAACTGCAATGATAGGACAGAGGGTAATGGGTTCAAACTGCAGGAGGGCAAGTCTAGGTTGGATGTGAGAAGAAAGTTTTTTCCTGTGAGGGTGGTGAGACACTGTCCCAGGTTGCCCAGGGAGGCTGTGGCTGCCCCAACCCTGGCAGTGCTCAAGGCCAGGCTGGATGAGCCTTGAGCAACCTGATCTAGTGAGGAGGTGTCCCTGCCCAGGGCAGGGGGTTGGGGCTGGATGATCTCTAAGGTCCATTCCAACCCCTAAATTCTATGATTCTCTGATTCTAAAGCAAGGCTAGATGCAGCCTGAAGAACTGTGATGATCTCCCTGGTGGTAGCTCAAAAGCCTGAACCTAAGACCTGGGGCTGTGGAGGCTGAGATCCATGCACACTGCCAGGGAGCCACAGCCTCACGGCGAGCAGCCAGCACACTGCCAGCTCTGCAGCATCTGAGAGACCACAGCAGCCAGATTTGCTAGAGCTCACCCATCAGCCCATCTCACACTGCCATTTTTCCATTGTCAGCCTGACAATTACAGAGGTGCTTTGGTTTGTGTTTTGTCCCATGGCTCTGCTGTCACTTTAGAGGTTAGGTAATGACAGTCATGTGGAACTTCTGACCCAGAGCAGTGTCCCAAAGTGTGTCCACTGTGCTCCAGCAGGATCAGACCCACAGCACTGGGAAGTGTCAGGAGACATCATCATTAACCAGCTCCTGGAGCAAATGCATTTTTGGGATCCCAGCACAGAAATCTGCAGGAATTGGAAGCAATTCTTTTTGTTCCTGACAGCAGTTCCTCTTTGAAGTGTCTGCAGTGAGCCATTGGAAACTCAGGGGTGAGAGAACTTATTCAAGAGCAGAAGTGGTGCACAGAACTAGGAGAGGAGATGGTCTTCAGCCTCTTGAGGTGGACACTAAACTGCACCCAGAAATCCTCCATGAATTGCTGAGACAAATTTAGCCAGAATGTTTGCAAAGAGAGCAGAAACAGCTTGTCCATAAGATGTAGTGGGAGGATTTTTTTTTCTGATGCCAGTAGAGCAATGATACTGCACCACTCAGATCCCCTCTACACTGCTCAGGCCAACTCAAGGCACAGAGGTACAGACACCAGCACAATCAGCTTTACACTAACGCAGCATTTCCACACAAGCACAAGGGCCTGCTGACAGGAACCAGACACAAACCAGAAAGAGAATAAAAGAACTGCTTTCAAGTTCAAGCTTTTACTGACTGGACTCTACTCTTGCCACAGAGGACAGGATGATTTACACATGAGGTGATATGAGAATAAAAGGCAGGTCCCGTGAAAGACAAATTCTGCTGTGCAATTTCCTGTGATTCAGAAAAATAGTGCTGAAGGCAACCCTGGGATGCTCAGCCTCCCCTCTGCCCTGAGACATGTCCTGCTGCACTGTGAGCATTTGGCTCCCAGCTCCTTCCTGTGCAGACATGGAATGCTCATGCCTACTCACTGCCCTGCTGAGCATCACCGTAAGTGGCATCTGTTGGATGCTTTTAAGCTGTGAATTGCTGAAGGGAAATGTACAACCCACATCTCAAGCCTATGGAGTGGGTGACAGACTTGAAACCCTTTCATACAGTCATTATGTTCACTAAAGGGAATTTAATAGGTCTTCCTGTAATCCTTACAGGACAGATAGTCATGATGCTAAAAAACACTGCAAGAGAAACCTTCAGAATTAGCAGCACAGGAAGACTGGAAGGGAGGTTTATTTTTCCAGCTGCACTCAGGAAGGCCTCTCCAGGCCAGAGCTAAATCACCCTGGCTTTTCACCCTTTTGCCTTGATTGTATCTGTTTGGAGATAAACACTAGCCTATCTTTAGCACTGGCATCTCCCATGCTATTCACTCTGAGACAGAGCAGAAAAATGTTGACAAAGAACAGTTGAAAAGAAACTTATTTATTCAGCCTAACCCCGGGAATATGAGTTTTTTTCCTCAAATATTATGCTACAACTACTCTCAAACCCTCTTTGTCCTCTGTAAACATCCACATTTGTCTTTTGAAACAGAAAAGGGAACATGGCTATTTTCCCCTTCCAGGAATCAAGTGCCCAATGCTCCACCACTGGCTGGTGCAGCACAGCCTCCTGTGCCTCCGGAGTGGTGGCAGCTGCATGCTGGAGCAGGGAGGGGAAGGGCAGTGGTGAATGGCCTGCTGGTAATCCCAGATGCTAAACAGAAACGAGGAGCTGGGCCGAGGATCGTGCACTCACAGCCACTTGAAGCTGCCACACACTTTGTGCATCACAGAGATTTTTACCAGAGCTGAAAGCAAAGGAACACTGAAAAGTAGCCCAAAACCTGCAGTATGACCAGAGCTGAAAGCAAAGGGAGACTGAAAGAGAGCCCAAAACCTGCAGTGCAGTAAGAGCTGAAAGCAAAGGGAGACTGAAACAGAGCCTAAAACCTGCAGTATGAGGAAGATGCTATGCAACCTCTGGAAATCTTATGGAGCTCATCAGCTTGCTGTGTACATCATGCAACAACATTCAGGCTCTAGATTTCCCATAGATGTTGCAAACCCTTTCACAAACCCAAAACTCCCCAGATCGTTTAGGAATTTGTTGAGGAAAATTAGCCCAGCTGCTAGGAAGTGATTATGGCTTACTGATTCCGGTTTGCTGGCTGAAAGCTGTACTGGATGTCAAGTTACTTTGCTTTGTGCGTAGATGCTGTATGTGCATGTACTGCATCCAAAGAGAGAGCAGCCATCAGGGTCTAATGGCAAAAGGAGCCAAGCTGTTTCACAGACTGCATGCAGGGAGACAGATGGGGTGATTTAACTGCTTTTTTTTTTACAAGGATATTGGGTCAGAGTCCAGACCTGTTTCC
>NW_008658842.1:58198-59663 GCF_000695815.1 Acanthisitta chloris
GCTCAGCTGGCTCTCCTGCTGCAAGGGAGTTTTTAAAACTCTTCCTGTACTTATGAAACTTGGTGAAGGACTTGTCCAGAAAACAAGCCTGCCTGTGCCCCCTGATTTTCCTCTGCTTTAAATCAGACAGGCTTCAGCTGTGCCAGAGCCAAGAGCCACCACTGGGCTCCTTGCACAGCTCATCTGCTGTACTTAGTGCCCAGAGGGTATAAGATCATGCTTGCCAGTCCTAACTAGGCATCCTGTTCTCCTGCACCATGTCCATCTTGTCCCTCTGCTCCAGCCCTTACCTCTCCCTATTGATCAGTATGATTGCATCTCAAGCCAGGAAGAACAGCTGTAACTTCTCAGAAAATTGTTAGTAATGTTAGAGACTACAGCTCAGTATCAGCTAGTGCCTATTAACTAGGAAGTTTCCACTGCCAGAAGCTTGCCTTGCAGAAAGATGTTCCCATGGGATGAGACTATTAGCACAGGAATATTTCAAAAGAATGGAGAAAATACAGTGAGAATATTCTCAGTCCAGGAATTTGCTTTTCATTCTGCAGAGAGCTTCGGATGCTCCTCAGCACATAGACCACAGACACAGAAAATCTCACATGCACCCATACACACACACAAACCTCACTCCTATACCACATTGAAACCACCTTGCTTTTTAACTCTCAGAAAAGCATGTCCACATAGTACCACTTGCTCTAGTAAATAAAACTGCATTCTAACCCATCACCAAACCCATCTGCAGCACTAAACAATTTACAGGACAGAAGGGGAAGGGGAAAAGAGACAAAACCAACTTGGGTGAGAACAAAAAGTACATATGCACTTCTGTGAATGCAGGAGGCATTGCCCAGTTGCATTCCAGTTCTCAGGCACAACCAGTTAGGAACACTCCTTTACCATCAGTTCAGGCTAACACAAAGATCTCAAAGAAGCAAACAAAAGTTGTCTAAAATCAATCTAACCTGACTTTTGTCTCATTAGCTTATACCTGACAGTACAGTCTGTAAAACCCCTCCAAGCAGCATTCCCGAGGAAAGCATTGCTGGTTCTGCATAAGCTCCTGACAGCTTTTAAATCCCTTTTGTCCCTCAAAGGGGAAAGGCAGCTGAATGAGTACAGTTGAATCCCTGAAATAAGGGCAGTCTGATAATTACTGTGCAAATATATCAGATTTTATTACTCTTTTATGGAAATAATAACAGACATTCAGGTAGAAACATATTAAATTAACGCAGTCAACAGTTTAAATGCAAAAATAAATATAAAGTCCAGCAGCTCAATGCATCTAAACCAGCTCATTTCTTCTAACGAATAGAAAAGATAATTTATTTTTTTTTTTGTCTTTTAAACGGAGAGTTTCATACAATCAAATAGAAACGAAGGTACAAGCGCTTTCTTAGAAAACATCCCGAGCAGGCTGCCCGTTCCGGGCACTCCTGGGCCGGCGGCAGGACAGCTCCCT
>NW_008658843.1:0-292 GCF_000695815.1 Acanthisitta chloris
CCTGTGTGGGACCGACCCCGGGACCGACCGGCACTGACCCCGCGGGTGCCATCGCTCGTGTCTTCCCCCCCGGGGCTGCCCCTCACACACCGCCCCGGGTGAAGTACATCGCAGCGTCCCCGTGTTGCCTCACACCCAGGGCCAGGTCATGCCATAGAATCGCAGAGTCACGGAATGGTCTAGGTGGCAAAGAACCTGAAAGTTTTCATCCCATCTCACCCCCTCCCCCTGCCATGGGCAGGGACACCTCCCACCAGCCCAGGTTGCTCCAAGCCACATCCAGCCTGGCCTG
>NW_008658843.1:676-2224 GCF_000695815.1 Acanthisitta chloris
CCACCAGCCCAGGTTGCTCCAAGCCCCATCCAACCTGGCCTGGAACACTTTCAGGGATGGAGCAGCCACAGCTGCTCTGGACAACCTGTGCCAGTGTCTCACCACCCTCACAGGGAAGAATTCCTTCCCAATATCCAATCTACATCTAGTTGTCCATCCAATCTAACCACTGTGGGCTGACAAGATAGTCCCATGCAGACTTCAACCTCCTGTTTGGTCTCCTCACTGTCATTTTTGACTATTTCCACACAAACCTACAGCACACGGAACAGTCACAGTAAACTATTTTATCACGTTCAGGCTGTATCTGGTTACATTATTCATCCTCTCTGTGGAACTGTGAAATCCCCAAACGCCTCATGTGTCATGAGGCAAAACAACTCAATGGGTTGAATAGTTAAACCGGAGCTTCAGGTGGTTTATTTTCCTCCATGGGGGCTCCCTGTTCCTCAGGGGATTGAGAGTGTCTGTGCTACAACAAAACAAGTTGGACTTAAAAGGCTCCATGGAACACACAACATCGTAAATCCACCCAGGGTGGTCACCAACGTCATCATCTCATCTGCGTTTGTATCTTCCTCAGACATCTGCACCTTTCTTGGGGTCCACACGGATATCGATGAGGTTCTCTGATTCCCAAAAAAGCCTATGCAAGCTGTATTAAATAAGAGAGGTTGTGGCTGCTCCATCCTTGGGAGTGTTCCAGGCCAGGTTGGATGGGGCTTGGAGCAACCTGGGCTGGTGGAGGTGTCCCTGCCCATGGCAGGGGTGGGATGAGATGAGCTTTAATGTCCCTTCCCGCCCAAGCCATTCTCTGATTCTGTGATTCTATTCTATAAGTGCCTCTGGAGCATCTGCAAAGAGAATGGGCAGGATAAACCTGAATTGACCCTTCAGCAGGTAAAGGGCCTGGGAATATACTGATCATCAAATACTGATCGGTTGTTTTCTGTCATTTTGGGATCAATAAGACTTCTGGTTGGCTATTTTATATTCATTCCAACCTGGTTAGCTGTAGGTGTAATTTGTATTTGGGAGGTTGTGGATTCCTCATCCCTGGAAGTGTTCCAGGCCAGGCTGGATGGGACTTGGAGCAGCCTGGTCTAGCGGAAGGTGTCCCTGCCCATGGCAGGGAATTGGAACGAGATGGTCTTGAAGGTCACTTCTAACCCAAACCAGACTAGGATTCCATGATTCTATGAGGCCTCAGCCGTCCATAGATAATTAGAACCATGCTGAGCTGGAAGGGACCCACAATGATCATTCTATCCAACTCCTGAGCTCCAATGCGTTCGAATGAGATATCTTCATGTTCCCTTCCTATCCAAACTAGTCTGTGATTCCATTATTTAAATTCTTTATGTTTTGTCCATCTTGAACTAGCCAAATAACAAACATTTTTAGCATTTCAAGCCTGTGTGTGTCAACAAAAGCATCAAAATGACTCGTGCAGAAGCAAAACAGAGGAAAGCAGCGACCTGAGCTCAAGCACCCACAACAAACCCTTGGCTGCCAAACTCCTGCTGCCCACAAGGTAAGGCAGGAAAG
>NW_008658843.1:2244-22471 GCF_000695815.1 Acanthisitta chloris
TTCTTGGTAGGGGCTGAGGCAACACAAGCAGCCACTGCATGCTGCTGCATGACCCTTCGTTGCAACACATCGAGGTGGAAGTGCTAATAGATTCCTTCTGGTCTTGTTCACTTCATGACAGCAGCGAGGGGAGGAAGCTGTGTCAAAGTCCCGAGTGTTCCTGAGCTCCCCAGCTCTCCACTGCCTCTGCAGGCTCTGCCCACTTCGCTGTTGTTCAGGCAGAAAATGCTCAGCCTTCACCTCTAATACAGAGCTTGATGTCAGAGTTATCTCCCCTCCGTGAATTCCTCACGAGGAAGTAATCCATGAGCTCATCTCAGGCTTGGGGACGTTGTAAGCTTCCAGTGATGTTAGCACAGAGAAGTATAAGCCCATTTTTATTGCTTTAATCTGCAAGCTAATTTTTCAATGGAATGCAGGTATAAACAATGCCTGGTTTAAGTACCTCACGGAGCTGTCAGGCTTTGACAACTTAAATGAATGAGACTTCCAAACGTATTATGAAAAAGATTAAATGGCTCATTGAAATACACACAGAATAGGAATGAAATCTTTCAGCAAAATGAAATTAGTTCTAAACTTCCTAGAATTAAAGCCAAAACAAAGGCCTCTCACACCAGGGAAGTGATACCACAGTGGGTGAGACTTTATCTGAGAGCAGCTTTGATGACCAGCTGACTCCAAATAATTTACTGTTGTTAGATGTTTCTAGCTTTGTAAAACAAGATGACATGATTGTCTTCATTTTACATACACAAAACAGTGTTTAAGAGGTTTAAACAGAGGTCAAAGCAATGAGTGGTAGAATCACCAACCCAAACAGTATCTAGGTGTCCTGGTTGTCCTGTTCCCTGCCACAAACCCTCTGTGTGACACTGCCACTTGCAACCCATTTTTCCATACAATTTACTTGGGCTAAAGGCCATTTTCTGACTTTAGTTTATGAAACAGCCTGTTTTAAGACTTAATGTAAGCCACAAGTAGCCACAGTACAGTTGTTAATTTAAGAAGGCAAAATTAATAGCATGGAGCCCTTTAAAACTTCTTGGCCACACTCAGCCTTGGAATATGTAATAAATAATTTCTTTGATGATGGTGTTGCCTCCACTTAGCACAAGTACAGTCCTTTAGAGCTGAGTATGGGCTTGATTCTGGTTCAGGCTTAGCTCCTCTGTCACTACCCACTTGCTTATCCCCTAAAAGTGTCATAAAAATGTTCCTATTAGTCTAAATTGAGGGTTGAGTAGGAATTCTGGGTGTGGGAGTGCCAGGAGGAGTAAATCATAGGAGAAGAGCAGGAGAATGGCATTTGATGATGGCATCTGGACTAGCAGGTTGCTGGGATTGCAGCACACATCTGCCTGCATGGAGCCTCTCCACCTGGGAGCAGCCAGAGGGGAAACATCCCTATGACAGCTAAAAGGCAGATGTGGGAGAGCTGAGACCTGAGGATGAGCACCCCTTGTCCTCCAGCTCATCCTGAGGTGAGACAGACTATGGGCACAGCACTTTGGCACCTGAAGGTGGTACCTGGATGCAGCTTGATGGTTCTGAGCATGTGTGGGAATACGAGGGAGACCTCACTGAGGCCATCCAGATCCTTCAGGAGGCTTAGAAAAAAAGGGGAGAGGGACTTTTTATATGGACAGAGAGTTACCGCACAAGGGGGAATGGTTTTAAATTGAAAGAGAACAGGGTTAGACTGGATATCGGGAAGGAATTCTTGGCTGTGAGGGTGGTGAGGCAATGGCACAGGTTGCCCAGAGCAGCTGTGGCTGCTCCATCCCTGGGAGTGTTCCAGGCCAGGCTGGACAGGGCTTGGAGCAACCTGGTCCAGTGAGTGCTATCCCAGCCTGTGGCAGGGGGTTGGAACTAGGTGATCCTTCAGATCCCTTCCCATCCAAACCATCCTGGGATTCTGTGATCGAAATCAGTTTTGTTTTCATCTCCTCAGGTCTCAGGTCCAGGTGTGCTGTTGTTGCTACAGCCTTGTGCCATCCCTTCCTACCTGACAGCCTTCAAACTCACCAAGACTACAAAGATTTGGGGTTTTATGCAGCAGAGGATGCACTTGCCTAAAAAGAAAGCTCCAAGACAAGCACAGGATGCTTTCACACACACATTTAACACCCTGGTTTAACGCCTTTCCCAAACTTCTTACTTTGACAACTTTGCAAACACACTCGAGCTGAAATTCAGGCACAAACCTCTCAAAGGTTAATGTCACATCCAGACACCTTATCCCATGCAGGCTTGGCCTAACTACACACCAGGGCTTGGAGGGGAGGAAATCCTTGCCCGGGATGGTGGTTGCAGGCAGCGCCTGCTCCCAGCACCACTCGGGGAAGCCTTAATGAAAAGCAGCTCATCAGCAGTTACGTAACCTAATGATAATCCGGCTCAGGCCGGGCAATACTTAAAGCCACAGCGTCTCTCTCTGCCGTGACCTATTTTATGCTCGATGCAAGGGCAAAACTCTGTGGTTTGGAACTTTGCTGGGTCTTTTCCTGCAGAGTTATTGCCTGTCAGGAGTAAAACCCCTCAGTGCACGGATCCTCTGCTTTGCTGGCTGCAAAGCAACTGCTTCGGAGTTGCCAGTGGCTTTTTATGGTATCGGCTCCAAGCACAGGCACAGCAGAGAGCAAATTGTAAACAATTAAAAGGAAAACACTTAACGTCCCGCAGGAAACTCAGAGGACTTTAATTTCGGTTTCAGGAGCTCCGGGAGGGACTGGGGGTATGCTCCAGAGCCACGTTGAACCACACAGAAAGCTTTTGTGTGTTTATTAGACCTCAGAGAAGAAAAATCTATGCTTCCACATTCCAGGGGCATATTTACATGTGACTTCAGATGCCACTGAAGATGGCACTGCCAAAACTCTGCCTGGTGTGACCAGCCAGACCCCTGCAAGCGTTTTTTGTTGGCCTCTCAATCTGCAGGAGTATCAACAAGAGATTAAAGGCAGAGATGTTGATTCAGATCTCAGCATTTAATCTGACCACAGATGGTGTCAAAAGAGGGACAGCCATACAAAATAGCAACAGATTTTGCTCCTAAACAAATGCTTTTTTGTTTAATAAAGGCAGAGGACGAGTGGCCAAATTTAAGATGTAGAGGAAATCTGTTTCCTACAGTTCCTCTCCTGGAGAGGTTTTAAACGTTATTAATGGGCTGATTTCTGTTAATGGTTAATAATTGAGGTTTATTTATGTACTTAGCTAAAGTTATTACTGTTGCTATTATTAATTCCTACCTTTCACAGGAGGAATATTTCATTCCTTATCACACTGGACGAGTTAATGACAGAGCTGGTTGCAAAGAGGAGGTCGTAGTGTTGTGCTAAGGGTAAGAAACACTCCATGTAACATGTAGGTGTATTCATTTTGGACACATTTATGTTTACACAGACCCTGCTGTTTTCAAATTGGTGATGCCAAAGCTTTATATTTACTGCAGGCTTTGCATAAATATTCTACCACCACAGCCCTTAGTGCTGATGGATTCCTTGAGCAGAATGTGTGGATCTACTGATCTCTTACGGCTATTGGTGAGACTCTGGCACAGGCTGCCCAGGGAGGCTGTGGCTGCCTCAACCCTGGCAGTGTTCAAAGCCAGGTTGGATGAGCCTTGAGCAACCTGCTCTGGTGGGAGGTGTCCCTGCCCAGGGCAGGGGGTTGAGACTGGATGATCTCTAAGGTCTATTCCAACCCCTAAAATTCTATGATTCTATTCAGAGCATTCTTTCAAAGCTGATTTTTAATGCCCAACAGCTTAAAGCCAGAAATTAAATTAATTTTTCACAGATTTACAAGGCTTCATGTTGGTAGAAATATTTCATGAGGTTTAAAGGGAGCAATGGTATTTCGCAGAGCTGTGGTAATTGTGTTTGTTGCCTTTTGACAGGTCTTCCTGTGGAGCCTGCAACCCCAACACTGCTGCCTTGTGCTGGCATTTAGGAAACAGAAAGTGGAACTAAATACAGATTATTAAAATAGTGTGGCTGATTGTAAACTCTAAAGGGAAATCATGTAACCTCATTTCCTTATCTCATCTGAGCAAAGGCTAAATAAAAGGGGGCGTGGAAATACACTTTCTCACTTTGAGTCAGCTCAAGTATTGCTAATCATAGAGTCAAATATGGGTTTAAATGCATTTAAAGGCACTTCAGAGCCCTTTAAAGAGGACTCGTGGATCAGGGGCTGTATCTGCAGTTCAGCCCTGCTTGTAATGCCCTTAGCTAATGGGATAATACAGAAAATAGAGGAAAAGAGCATTTTCCCATTATTTCCTCACAGTATTGGTTTGTTGTTGACTTTTAGGTGCTCTGTGTGAAAAAAAAAATAATTGATTGCTTCAGCCTGTTGGTAAGTGGCATGATAACTCCCATCAGAGTTGGTGTAACTTGTCCTTTTTTGGCAATGACTCCAGAGAGACCCAGTGCTAGAGAGGGAATTGCAGAGCTCTTCTCCAACCCCACCGAGACAATCCCAGTGCGAACCCCCTCCATTTCCTCAGCTCCACTTACACACTGTCAGTTCTACTCAGAGATCTACTCAGCCTGTGAAATACTTTTCCTTAACCTACTTTTAATGCCTTTGAAGTATCATCTGCTTCAGTAGTTTGAAGAGCACTAAAGCCCTCCTGCAGCCAATAGGCACTTAAGTGCTTAATTTGAAACCCACGAGTAGTTCCGTGAGGCACACGAGATCCAACACAGTGAGACAGACCTGTCAGTCTGTCTGCTTCACTCCAGCTTTCCAGCAGCGCAACACTGAGATTGGATATTGGGAAGAAATACTTCCCTGTGAGGGTGGTGAGGCACTGGCACAGGTTGCCCAGAGCAGCTGTGGCTGCTCCATCCCTGGGAGTGTTCCAGGCCAGGTTGGATAGGGCTTGGAGCAACCTGAGCTGGTGGGAGGTGTCCCTGCCCATGGCAGGGGTGGGACGAGATGATCCTAATGGTTCCTTCCCATGCAAACCATTCAGGGATTCCATGATTCTCTAGCACCAGATTCCTGCTCCTACAATCCATCAGGAAGAGGGTTGATGCTACCACAGCAACTTCCCCCCTAATTAGGGATCTTAAGTCACCATGGGTACCACCACCATCCATTAATGGCTTTAAGCTGAAAAAGGAGAGATTTAGATTGGATATTAGGAAGAAGTTCTTCTCTGTGAGGGTGTTGAGGCACTGACACAGGTTGCCCAGAGCAGCTGTGGCTGCTCCATCCCTGGGAGTGTTCCAGGCCAGGTTGGATGGGGCTTGGAGCAACTTGGGTTGGTGGAAGGTGTCCCTGCCCAGGGCAGGGTGTTGAAACAAGATAAGTTTTAAGGTCCCTTCCGACTCAAACTGATTCCGTGTTTCTGTGATCCCTTCCATCAGCAGTGCTGACACCACCACAACAACCACCAGGTTCCTGTTGCATCTGTCCCTGTTGATAAAGGTTTAACCCAAAACCTTTCCCATTCCTTAACGAGTAGGAGTTGTACTGCACCTTGGAGCATAAGATGGAAGGAAAAATGCTTTTTTGTTTCCAAAAACTTTTGTTGGCCTTCACTGTGAGAGTCCTGAGTATCTCGTTTTCCTCAAGAATGCCTCATCCTGCCTAGGGTCTGCTGAGCTCCTGACCTCCATGAGGTCCTCGGCAGTTAATTAGTTCCTCGGTTGTAGCAGAGCCCCTGCAGAGGCAGATGAGTTAACCTGGATAACAGAAGCATCAAAAGTGATTAGAAATGCAAGAAGAATCAGGGGAAGCAGTCAAGGAGAGAAGGAATAGGTAAAGGTGGTGCTTCAGGAGTACAAAAGGCAGAAAAAATGGGAAGTGGTGTCTGTAGTTAAAGGGGATGAGTTCTTTGTCTTTTCAAGTCAACAAAGCACAAAGGGAATGAGAGAATCACAGAGTGGTTTTGGTTGGAAAGGAAATTAAAGATCCTCCAGTCCCACCCCGTGCCATGGGCAGGGACACCTTCCACCAGCCCAGGATGCTCCAAGCCCCATCCAACCTGGGCTAGAACAATTCCAGGGATGGAGCAGCCACAGCTTCTCTGGGCACAACTTGTGCCCTCACCACCCTCACAGCCAAGAATTTCTTTTGTCCTCCACAGAAGATGAATGAAAAATCACTGAATCTTAAATGTTTTTTTTCTCTGCTTTGGCTGGTTCTCTGTCACAATTTGTGTATATTCAATCACTTTCCTTGTGGGTCAACTGCTGTGATTGGAGTCAGTAGTGAGAAAGGAGCTGGACCAGGGCAAGTGCAAGGAAAATAGGAAAGCAATTCCAGCATCCAGCATGGGCAAGTCTGTTTCTGTTGGTGCAGGTGCCTCCTGGTATTGATGATTGCAACCCTGTCCACTGCTCTGAAGGTGACAGAAAGGTTTTGCAGTGGTCAGTGACACTCTCAACACTTCAGGATGCTAAGGCTTCTGAGTTCATGGAAGGTACAAAGTGGCAGTTAAAATGGTAATAACCTAACTGGGAGAGGTTATCCTTATTCCAGCTGGTTGAAAAGAAGTGGAAATGAGAGAAATTATAATGGAGCTTGGATATGAAGTGACCTGAGACATGTGAATGGAGAATATCACAACCCAAGGTCAAACTGAATGGAAAATCCCAGAATACTGTGATAACCAAAACCAGGAATGAGGCATAGAATCATGGAATGACTTGGGTTGGAAAGGACCAAACCCATTCTAGGATGTTCCATCCCAAACCTGTTCTAGGAGTCTAGGATTCTGTTCCCATGGCATTTTAGCACTCACTATGCACACAGGATTCCTAGGCAAGTTGCCCCATCCACATGCAATTCCAAGAGCCCCTGAGCAAGTTGCCCCCTTGGGAGCTCTCTTGGATCTTCCCATGGCTTCACAGAGAACCCTATGCATGCAAGTCTCTTAATTTCCACCCCACCAGCAGGTATCTCTTCCATGGGAGGATGTTGTGAAGCTGGATTTGAAGATGATTGGAAGGCATTTGGGCACTGTGTTGATAGAGATGTGTGGGAGGACAAAAGTGAAAAAGAGTGGAGAAAAGAAATAGTGAGAAATCAGACTAATTAAAGGTCAGTGGGGAAAGAACTGCATCTCTCAGCGTTTGAGAGAAGCAAAGAGATGAAAACCAGTCTGAAGAAAACACATTAAATGAGGAAAATTGCAACAACAGAAAAGGGGAGAATAGGAAGAGAAAAAGGAGAAAAGCCCAAAGGGATCATAAAGTGATTCTTTATTTTTATGAAGACTTTCCACTTCTTTAGTCAATTGTTTGAATACAAGTTCTATTAGTGGTTTTGGCTCTGCCCTTGCAAACAAATCAGGCAGCAGCACCACCAGCAGCCTGGGAGGAGGTGAGATGCTCTTGGAAGGGGCACATCATCCTCTTTCTCCTTCTGAAAAGCTGTCTGGGTTAGCCCTACTGCTGGGAAGATCCGCCAGGAGTCCATGGAGGATGGGATTAGAGTAGTTGATTGGCTTCTTTGAAAGCACAGCCTTACTCTAAGGGCATTTCAGGGTTTACCTTGCTGAAAAGACAGGGAAAATCCCATAGGCAAAGGCTGTCTATGTTGTCCTTCCATCACTGATGTCTTTCCATCCCTGATCATGGGGAAGTGTTGCTGTTACATTGGCTATGAAGTAAAAATTAACTAGGGTTTGACTCAATGATCTAAAAGGCCTTTTCCAACTTAAATGATTCCATAAATAGACTATGGAATAGCAGATAAAATACAGATGATAAGCCCAGCACTGCACAGCTGGAAATGTCCATCCAGCAAATATTTCTGTGCCCCAAAGTTTTGTGCAACCATTGGAACCATCTCAAGAAACATCATTTGGGCTAACTGAGGAAATTTGGGAGCTAGATAGTTGTGCCAGAGGATATCACCTAAATGAAGATTACAGGGTTTGGATCTCCAGGGTTTTCCCATATCCAGTTACTTGTGGATGCTGGGAGGGAGGGGAATAAGATCTTTGTGGTTTGCTCAGCAAAGTGGGGCAGAGATTGTCCTGGGAGGAGCTGGGAGGGAGAAGAGATTCCTCGTGGTTTGCTCAGCAAGAGAGGGTAGAGATTGACCTCATGGTATTTTCCTGCTGTAAAGAGCTGAGGAATCCACTCACAGAAGCCAGGTGGACCTGGTGTTGGAATGACAGAGCTGGAAGTGGGAATTGTGGACATGGCTACGCTGCAGACGTGACTTGAAAGTCTGAGGAAGTCACTGAGCGTGCCTGTGTGTCTCTCCTCACCCACAGACCTGAGGAGAACACAGAGGTTTGCTGACTGAAGTCCCAGATTACAGGCTTAATTTGTATTTGCACAGAGCTTTAAGATCCTGCCATCAAAATGTTGCTCCTTAGCTCAGGGAAGAAACTTTTCTCTGTGTCAGGATTTCTCCCCAGCACACCTCAAGTTCTTTTTTTCCTGCTTTCTTGGTGTTTTTTTCCCCCTCTACCTCCCTGTTCCCTCCGAGGTTTGATTTCTCATCTTTGTACTTGATCTTCTACTTCAAAGAGCTGCTGCTGCTCCAGCCATGCAGTGCTCTCTCTGCCCATGCAGATGACAAATTAATCTAACATTTCACGTCAGAGAAATACTTATTATTTCTTTTATCCCTTTTGTTCTCGCAGCCGCAGCTCTTCCCGGACTGTGTGGTTTGCCTCCCCGGAGAAGCTCTCCTTTCTTCCCAGAGACACCACAGCAAGTCCAAGGACAGTGAAAAATGGAATATTATTTTCTTGCTGGCTTAGTGATTTTCATTTAGGATTCAGCAAATGCAGAGCCATCTGCTATGTATGAAATATCCAATAATAGTTCTCCAGTTGCTGAGTTCCGAGTGGAAACAAGCCAGCGAGGGAGGGAGAGAACCTGGATTGCCTCTAACCTCCTCTGTGAGCACACACAGGCAAACTGCACCAATGTCTTTGCCACCTGGATGTGGTGGTATTGCCAGAAGTGCAGGTGACCTGAAGGCAGAGCTGGAGGTCAGAGGATGTTCAGTTTTCTCTGTCTTGGAGATCCTTTGCATTGCTTTTTGTTCTGTGGGTGGGTGGTGCCGCAGTGCCCTAAAACATAGCAGTGTCACCCCGTGCAAGGTCTGATTCTCTCCCACCAAAACCCCCTAGGACCTTCATCAAACATCAAATCACTGGGAACAGGTTCAGGAGCTCAAATATTATCCCTAGGATCCAAGTCAATGGATGATAACTGCTTGGAGATACAGAAATCTTGGTGGCTCAGCTTAGTGGATAAAAGCTACTTTCAGCTTTTCGTTCCCAAATCCGCTTTGTTTCCCTGCAGACACACAGAGCTTCGGGTGCTCCTTCCAACACAGCTCTCTGCCCCTTTCACAGAGATTTCCTGCTTTTGCTGAAATTCCTTAAGCTTCCCTCCTTTCCTGAAGTTAATGCCATGTTATCTGCCAAATTAATGAATAGTAGTGACTTAAGGCATCAGGTTTAGAGCTATTGGGCTGCACTATGAAATGGGGATGATTCCAAATGTTGCCAAAGCCACTGGCTGGGATCATCAGGGCTGCTGGGCAGATCTTACCTGGATTGAGGAGTTTTTAGTCATGCTGATGTAGTTAAATTTATGTAAAGCTCATGTTGGTATAGAATGGATGTAAATCGTGGCTCACCGAGAGTGTGGTTTGGGAATACTTGCCCAGAGTTCTGCTAGAGGCTAGATTACAAAGACTCAGCTCTGACAAATTCATGGAATCATAGAATCATTTAGATTGGAATGGCCCTCTGAGACCATCAAGTCCAACCATTCCCCCAGCGCTTCCAAGGCCACCACTAACCTTGTCCCCAAGTGCCTCATCCACATCGGTTTTGAATCCCTCCAGGGATGGTGACTCCACCCCTGCCCTGGGAGGCTGTTGCAGTGGTTGACTGTGATCACTGTAAAAAAATGTCTCTTTCCTTCTTAATTTTCTTACTTTTGCAAGGGTGCTGTGCTGCAGGCAGGGATGGTGCTGGCAGGTACGCCCAAGGCTGCACCACAGGGCTGGGACTACAGCTCTAGGGCTGTATCCAGCAGAAGGGAGCAGAGACCTGCAGGCACCACCTGGTAAAGGAGCAATGGCTTTAAGCTGAGGGAAGGCAGGTTTAGATGGGATACTAGGAAGGAACTGCTCCCTGTGAGGGTGCTGAGGCACTGGCACAGGTTACCCAGAGAAGCTGTGGCTGCTCCATCCCTGGAAGTGTTCCAGGCCAGGCTGGCTGGGGCTTGGATATTGTGCTGCTCTGTCACCACTCACTCCACAGGTTTAACTTTGGAACTGCAAGATTAGCTTTGAGGATTTTTCCCACCCAAACCAGTCTGGGATCCTATGAAGCTGAGGATGCTGCAGGCTGGGATGGCTCCATGATGGGTTCTCAGTTTCTCAGCAGTCAATCCATGTGGGATGAGCTACAAGGGGTTAAAGCCAAACACTGAGATCCAGGGAGACCTCAGAGCCCCTTCCAGTGCCTCAAGGGGCTCCAAGAGAGCTGCAGAGGGACTTGGGACAAGGGATGGAGGGACAAGACACAGGGAATGGCTTTCCACTGCCAGAGGGCAGGGACAGATGAGATACTGGGAAGAAGTTCTTCCTTGTGAGGGTACTGAGGCACTGGCACAGGTTGCCCAGAGAACCAGGCCAGGTTGGATGGGGCTTGGAGCAACCTGGGCTGGTGGGAGGTGTCGCTGCTGATGGCAGGGGGTAGGATGGGATGAGATTTCATATCCCTTCCTACCCAAACCATTCTGGAATTTATGATATCCCTTTATTTCCTTAGCAGCCTCATCAGATTTGCCATCAGCAGGAGGAGCAGAATGCAGTGATTTCCATCTGCTCCTCTCTGCAGGATTGATGTACAGTGGAGGTGATGCTCTGCAGGTAACCACAGACAAGGCAAAGCAGGAAAAATCTTTCTGGATTATCCATAAATATATATACATATTTGTAAAAACCCCAGGAAATTCACCCAGGGGTGAGTGAGCCGACATGGATTCATACACCCACTCTGGCAGGAGCTGTGCTGCAAGGACAGAGATGCTGAGGAGAGAGGGAACACAGTGACCTATCAGAGTTAGAGGAGGAATCAGATAAGGAATCACCCTGCCTGCATCCCAAAGCATGCCAAGGCCTCTGGAACAATACATTGGGGCTTTGTCTTCGTGGAGAAAACATGGTGTAAATCAGGCTGCACAGTGATGTGATTTCTGCACTGAATTCAGCCACATTAATGGAGTCTCAATTTGTCATTCACAAGTCCCTGCTTCACCCTCACAGGTCAAACAGCCTGAGCTTTGTTGCCCAGAGAGGTTATAGAGTCCCCATCCCTAGAATGGGATGTTCCAGGCCAGGTTGGATGGGGCTTGGAGCAACCTGGGCTGGTGGGAGGTGTCCCTGCCCATGGCACAGGGTTAGACTGGATGAGCTTTAAGGTCCCTCCCAACCCAAACCAGTCTGTGATTCCATGATTCTATGTTTCCCTAAGACAAGCAGCATGGGCACCTCCAAGCCAGACTCCTTTGAGTTTTGCGGCTCTAACGAGGCATTGGAGAGCTCCAAGGTTCAGTTTGCCTCTTCCAGGGAATGGGAAAGGTCATCTCCCAGACTGTGCATCAGAAGCCCAACAGGGCTGTGATATGCTTCTCTACTGATCCTGAAGGGTGTTATCTCTGTAGTTGGTGTAAAAGCAGTCTGGGGAGGTCCGAGGGTGACAGACAGGAGGAGCCAAGGTAGAAATCCCAACATTGTGCTAGCCCTTTTCCCATCATCTAATCACAGAAACATGGAATCAGAATGGTTTGGATGGGAGGGGACTTTGAAGTTCATTCAGTCCCACCCCCTGCCATGGGCAGGGACATCTACCACCAGCCCAGGTTGCTCCAAGCCCCTTCCAACCTGGCCGGGAACACTTCCAGGGATGGAGCAGCCATAGCTTCTCTGGGCAATCTGTGCCAGTGCCTCACTACCCTCCCTCACAGGGAAGAATTTCTCCCAATATCCAGTTGGAATCTCCCCTCTTTCAGTCTAAACCCACTTGCAGATGGATAGTGCTGGTTCATCAATAGCTAATGCCCAGACCAGAAAGCTCAACTATTTAAAAGTCATTTGTGGAATGGAAAAGTATCATCCTGGAGATTGGAAACAGCCTATCCAACTTGGGATGTTAGATTTTCCCTTTGGATGGAGGAGTTTCTTTTGAGCCTCCTCAGATAACAGCATGCTGGGTGTGACGAGGAGATCAGGCGGCTCAGACACCGATGAGCAGCAGATGACAGACGCAGTCGTCGTCGTCACTGGAGACGTCAGGCGTGTGGCACTCTCAGTTATGTGACCTATGGGAGCATGACAAGAAAATCCTGGTGTTTTATTCTCCAAAGGAAATGACATGGCTATGAATGAATCTTTGCGCCTCTAACAAGCCTCATTGCCAGAGCCTGGCTGGAGTTTTAGGAGATATTGTGCATTCAGGGCAATAAAATCATTCTAGTTTTCATGTTTGTGCAATTAAAATATAATGTGAGGGAAAACAGTTGATCCCAAGAAATTCCCTGTCACAAAGACTTGCTGGAGCACCTGCTTTGCAGAAGGGTGTGAAAGATAAGGTATCAGTGAATTCAGGAAGGCTGATGTAGGTGGAACTGTGTCAGGAGATGAGTTTTCTTATTTTGGGGTTCCTTTGTCTCTTCTCCCATGGAACAAGTGACAGGACAAGGGGATAAGGCCTCAAGATGCACTGGTGGAGGTTCAGGTTGGATATTGGGAAAGATTCCTTCCTGGAAAGGGCTGTCCAGCCCTGGCACAGCTGCCCAGGGCAGGGATGGAGTCACCGACCCTGGAGGGATTTAGAAACCATGTGGATGTGGCACCTGGGGACATGGTTAGTGATGGCCTCAACAGTACTGAGGGAGCAGTTGGACTCAATGATCCCACAGGGCTTTTCCAGCCTAAATGATCCTGTGATTCCATGATTCCATTTTTCCTGCCTCCTGTACAGCACCCACCTCCCTCCATTTGCACTCCCAGCATGGACTGCCCCTCTCTGCAAGAGGTCATGGCATAGGGGAAATCAAATCCATAGGTCACATCCAGGTTTTTCCTCCTGGCTCCAGCGTTTCCTATGTCCCAAACTCTTCTAATGGTCTGGGACCAGTTCACAGAAGATACTGGCCTGGGCTCCTTGGGAGCAGACGGCTCTTGTGCGCTCAGGACCCCATTTTCCACTGAAATCCGCGTGCGTTTGGCTCAGAGCATGAAGCAGGAGCTCAGATTTCCTCAATCCATCTCCTGACTCTTCATCACTCCTGTCACTGAGCCTCGGCAGCAGTGGCAAAGCTTTCCTGGGCGAATTAGCAGAAGATAGAAACTGGTGTGAATCCCTGAAGGTCCCAGATTTCCTCACCCCATGGATCTGCTGGAGGCTTTGCCCTCACCAACTCATGTTGAAAGGGAGATAATTGTATTTACCTTTCTCCTAGGGATATGGCAAGGGCGAGTGGCTTTGAGTCCTGCTTTGGAGAGTCAATTGGGAAGTGTCACCATCAATGACTTCCCCCAAAAGGCAGCAATGCAGCCTCTTCTCACAGGGAATTTAACGGGAGAATGAAATGTGAAAAGGCACCACTCCCACTATTAATTCCTTCGCTGCCTGTTCCCTTTCCTCTTTTATTCTGCCTCATTTGCAGTCCCTTGCCAACAGCTCCTTGGCAGCTCTCAGAAAAGCAATTATCATCTTTAGGAAAGTTTTTGCAGCATTTTTTTTCTTGCTTTTGCTTCATTCTGGAGCTGAATATTCTCTGTAATGTCATCCTGTCAGTCCCAAACTCCACCGGCTGCATTGCCTCCTGCTCCGGCTTCGTTGCCACGTGCCCTTCCTTGGCATTTCAAAGGGGTTCAAAGAGCTTTGCTTTCTTTGCTAGAGGAGATGCTCAACCCCACACAGCCCTGAGATGCTTTTGATTGACCAGGACTTGGAAGCAACCCAAGACATCACTCTGAGAGAAATTAAAAATACCACTTTGTCCACAGGGCTGGAGAAATTCACCTGCTTGAAGGGCAAAGTGGCACCTCCAGGAGATGACTCCAACAATCTCCAATTTTATTTTGGCCAAGGTTACACCTGGGAAAGAAACAAAGAGCCTCACTCTTCAGAGGAACCATCCTGATGAATGGTCCAGATCAGACTTTGAGATGGGAATTTCTCCAGTTGGGGAAGTTCACAATTGAAGCCAAATTGGCAATTTTGATCTAAATCCTCTCGTTTTGCTTTAATTATGTTTCCTGTTGGCTTCCTCTCTCATTCTAGACAGTGCACAGGGTGACTTTGGGATAAGGAGAATACTACACAGCCCTCATTCCCATGGCCTGGAGGATGCTATTTCTCAGCTCATCCCATTAAATAGCTGCTGCTCAGGGGCTGGAAAAGGCTGAACTCACTGTGCCCTGGAGGTCTCACCAGCATCCATCAGGAGCACCTGCCCCAGACATTGACATCTGCACTGTCTCCTGAGCAGATGAGATGGATGAGATGGGACGTTCATCCCTGTGAAGGTGCTGAGGTACTGGCACAGGTTGCCCAGAGCAGCTGTGGCTGCTCCATCCCTGAAAGTGTTCCAGGCCAGGTTGGATGGGGCTTGGAGCCACCTGGGCTAGTGGGAGGTGTCCCTGTCCATGGCAGGGGTGAAATGGGATGAACTTTAAGGTCCTTTCCCACCCAAACCATTCTGTGACTCAATGATTCTCAGTGCAGTGGATGCTCTCAGAGCTGCTGCTTCTCCTCCTGCCCCTCCCTGCTCATCCCCAACATTACACCTCCAGAAGCCACCACGGGGAACAAGGAGCTTTCCCCAATGTACCTCTTCAGGAAGCTACACTTGGTTTGTTATATCACTGCATAACAGGCATCTGCCATTGTCAATCCCAGATTTTCCCACTTTGCCCCAAAAGTTCTGCATAAAGTACTGGGGATACAACACCCTTTTGTAGCTCCTGCTGCCAAGCCAAAAATCCCCTCCCTGGTCCTATTTTTTGGCTGCAAAAAGGCCTGAAATAGGGATGTAACTGTGAAATGATGACAATTTGGGAACTCCTAACTTTTTCCAGGAGGCTTTGGAAATGGAATGAGATCCCAGGTATCAGCGTAGGCAGTGTGGGACAGACAGATCATAGAATCATGGAATTGTTAAGGTTGGAAAAGACCTCTAAGGGGATCAAGTCCAACCATGAACCACCACCGTGTTCACCCCTAACCATGTCCTCAAGTGCCACATCCACATGTTTTTTGAGCACTTCCAGGGATGGTGAGTCCATGTTATTCCCATGGATCTGTGCATACCTTATCCCTCTCCCAAAACCAGCTTGTTGTGGCAGTCACTCTGCTTCCCTCATTTCCTGCAGCAACCTGCGATCAGACACGGAGCAGATCAGAGCTCCCGTGGGATATCACAGCACAGATTTACGACCTGTTTAAGGAGAGACAGGACGTGGCACTTAGTGCCATGGTCTAGTTGACATGGTGGTGTTAGGTCATAGGTTGGACTCAATGACCTCAGAGGTCTTTTCCAACCTGATTGATTCTGGGATTCCTTGACCTGCTGTTACACCTCATTATCCCTTGAAAGAAAGATTCCCTTCACCCCTCAGGCTCACCGGTGGCTGCTTACATACATCATTGTGTATTTTCCACTCTCAATCCCACAATTCCACAGGTCCTGATGGCTTTGAGAAGCACAGCAGCACCCTCAGACCTCAGGTGCTTCTCCAGGCATTGCCTTGAGAAGAACACACAGAAATTCCGCTCCCCTTCTCCCATCCCTGTGCCCCTCTTGCTGTCATTTCTTCTTCTCCATCCTAATAGCCTCAGGCAAAACTCTGGCAACACTTTATTTTATTACATCCAATCATCTGAAAAGGCTCTTGGCAAGAAACCCAAAAGCTCTGAACTTATTTGTTGTATTATTTCTTTCCTTTGTGTTTTAACAATTCCACATTGTTTCGGGCTATTGCGCTCGCGAGGAGCTTTGAGTTTCCTGCATTCATCTCTTCCCTTGTCAAATCTGCCTCTGGAGCTGTTGTTTGCCTCTTGGATGTTCCCTCTTCCAGCTCCAACTATTCTTTTCCACTTTAAATCCATTTTCTGCCAGCTCCAGATGGGATTAACCATGTTGCGTATTCAATTCCTGTACTTTGGGATAGGAGAATAAAGGGGAAAACCCCAATAATGGCACTTCATGCCACAAGTTTGATTTTGTAGTGACTCCCAAACTCCAAAGGGACCTTGAGGAGAAGGGATTGATGCTGGCTGTGCAGGGAAATGGCCACAACACCAACCCTGCCAGAGTTCAAGGACTGTCTGGACAATGCTCTTAGTCATATGATTTAGTTTTAGGTGGTCCTGCAGGAATAGAGAGTTGGAATCGATGATCCTTATGGGTCTCTTCCAACTCTAGATATTCTATGGTTCCATGATTCCACATACTGCTATGATACTATTAGTCACAAACAGAGATAACTATGGTGAAAACCTGATCCACTGGTTGAGCTCTGCTCTGCTCCTGGGGAAGGTTCCCCAGGTAAGAAGTGATTTATGGTGGTAAAAGGAGAGGAGAGTTGGAAAACCTGTGAGGAAAGGCTGAGAGAGTTGAGATTGTTCAGCCTGGAGAAGTCTCCAAGGAGACCTTAGAGCCACTTCCAGTGCCTCAAGGGGCTCCAAGAGAGCTGCAGAGGGACTTGGGACAAGGGCCTGGAGGGACAGGACACAGGGAATGGCTTCCCACTGCCAGAGGGCAGGGTTAGATGGGATACTGGGAAGGAATTCTTGTCTGTGAGGGTGCTGAGGCACTGGCACAGGTTGCCCAGAGCAGCTGTGGCTGCTCCATGCCTGGGAGTGTTCCAGGCCAGGTTGGATTGGGCTTGGAGCAACCTGGGCTGATGGGACGTGTTTCTGCCCATGGCAGGGGTGGGATGGGATGATCATTAAGTCCTTAAACTAAGAGCATTTGGAAACCTTGTCCTATGATCCAAACACTTCTAAAAGGTGTTTCCCTCTGCTTCATTCACAAATTGCAAATAAGAGTTCCTTCTGCTTTTCCTGCTGGGCTGTGCCATCCTGTGCACCAACGGGCAGAGAAAGGTCAGGAATAATTGCTATTCCTTTGGCTTTTAGGTAGTTTTTGTTCCTGACACTGGCCCAGGTTGCCCAGGGAGGCTGTGGATGCCCCAACCCTGGCAGTGTTTCATTCCAGGTTGGATAAAGCCTTGAGCAACCTGGTCTGGTGGGAGGTGTTCCTGCCCAGGGCAGGGAGTTGGGACTAGATGATCTCTGAGATCCATTCCAACCCCTTAGCATTGCGTGGTCCTGTGTTCCGAGGAGTCAGGAGGACAGAGGTGAGGACACGGCATGGGGCAGCATTCCACAGCATTCTTGAAAATTTTAGAAGTCATTAAATTTTGAAGCAAGAACATGGAAATGGCAGAGCAGCTCCAACAGCTTAAAATAGGGATACAAATGACCGCTGGAGACAGAGGCTTCATTATGAGCTCAATGAGCCAGGATGATCCAATGGCATCATTGCTCCTGCTTTGGGAAGGCACCAGCTTGAGTTTGGATTACCGAAATCAGAAGCTGCTGGTTCATCCCATCCTGTGGGCACTTGGCACACCTGGGATGCAGAGACAGCTGTGGGACTCCTCTGGTTCCCTGTGGTCCTCTCCTTTGGGTTCTTCTCCCAGCTGGAGCATCCTCAATGATGCTCCTTGGAAGAAATATGCCAAGGAAACCTCTCAGCCAGGTGATGGGGATTTTGGACAATGCACAGTGAGGATCCAATGGACATCCACGGTGAATTTTCCATGGAAAAGTGGCAAAATTTGGACCAACACAGCCAATTCCACATCCAAGACATTTGCATGGGGACCACCAGCTCAGAGCTGGGATGGATCATCCCCTACATCCCATTTTGGATCATTGCTGGTGATGGAGCAGTCAGATCCCATGGGAAAAGTTGTGTCTGCCCCATCCCTGGAAGTGTTCCAGGCCAGGTTGGATAGGGCTTGGAGCAACCTGGTCTAGTGGAAGGTTTCTCTGCCCATGCCAGAGCATGGAACTGGATGAGCTTTAAGGTGCCTTCCCACCCAAACCAGTCTGGGATTCTAGGATTTTATTTCAATATTTGTATGGAAAAAAAATCCACATTTTTCAGCCAATGGATGCTCTGGAGCATGGATTCATCTTCCAAAGCAGGAGCTCAGAGCCTGCAGCCTGGATGGGACAAAGCTCTGTGGGATCACAGCTGCTCCCCAAATCCCACCAGGTCCCAGCACATGGAAAATAATGAAGGGAAAAATTTTTACTGCTAAAAATACCACTTTGTGCCAATCCAGACCTTTCCCCAAAGCATTTCACCAGCCAGGTGAGCTCACAAACAAGGGAATATTTCATCGAGTGTTTTGCTGAATAATATGGATTTGATGGATCTTCATCTTTCAGCGGCACCAGGAGGGAAAACGGATCCAATCTCCTGGGTCGTGCTGCCCTCTGCAGAAAATCCCGATGGATGCCGCGACGCCTCACTGGATGAGCTCGGGATAAACCAAATACTCCTATGGTGACGTGCTGGTGGGCTTGGAGACTTCTCTCTTCCCTCCTTCTTCTTGGGAGGAAGGGAAGGAAAAGGGGAAGGAAAAAGGTTTCCTATTCAAACTAAGTATCCACAATTTCCCTCTTTGCTCAGAATCCCCTTAAATTGCCTCTTTTCCATCCACCAGGGATGTGCCAAGCAGTAGGAATGCCAGGAAGCTTCCTGCACATCCCACCTGGGCTGGACCCACGAATCTAACAGACGGGTTTGGATTTACTTTGGAGCCGTTGTAAGGGGAAGGGAAAGGGAACAAGGAACATTCCTGGCCCTGAGAAAGGGAGAGGTGATACCAGATGGAGGAGGATCCAGGACAGAGGGGAATCCAGGATGGAGAGGGATCCAGGAGAGATGGAGATCCTGGACAAATGTGAATCCAGAACAGACAAGGATTAAAGATTGATGAGGATGCAGAACAGATGGGGATTCAGGATACAAAGGAATCCAGGAGGGGTAGGATAAGGGTCCAGTATGGGATGCAGGGGGATTGAGGATGGAGGAGGATCTCGGACAGACAGGGATTTGGGACGGGGGGGTATCCAGGATAGAAGGGGATCGAGGATGGAGGAGGGTCTGTGACAGATAGGGGTCCAGAATGGATGGAATACAGGGTGGAGGAGGAGCCAGGATGGACAGGAATCCAGGAGGGATAGGCATCCAGGACAGGGGAGGTGTTGGATGCCTTCTATGAGTGTGAAGTCTTTCAGGGGTGCTGTGTCTGGGGATTCAGGATCTCTTCTGGGGTATCAGGAGCCCTCTAGGGGTGCACGTTTCAGGGGTGCTGGGAGCTCAGGACCCCTCCAGGTGTTGCCCATCTCTGGAGTCCTGGTTCTGGGAGTACAGGATCCCTTATTGGGGTACCAGGAGCCCTCTAGGGGTGCAGGACTGTTCTTATGGGTCTACAAGTCCTCCTGAGGGTGCAGGTTTCAGGGGTGCTGGGAGTGCAGGACCCTTCCTGGGGGTGACAATCTCAGGGGGACTGAGTCTAGGGTGGTGCAGGACCCCTCTTGGGGTACCAGGACCCCTCTGGAGTGCAGGTTTCAGGGGTTCTGGGGGTACAGTACCTCTCCAGGTGTTGCCAGTCTCTGGGCTGCTGATCTGGGGGTGCAAGTCTCAGGGGTGCAGGACCCTTCTTGGGGATGACAATCTCAGAGGTCCTGGTTCTGGAGGTGCTAGACCCTCTTGGGTTACCAGGAATCCTCCTGGGGGTGTAAGTTTCAGGGATGCTGGAGGTGCAGGACCCTTCCTGGGGGTGCAAATTTCACAGGGACTGAGTTTAGAGGGGTGCAGGACCTTTCTTGGGGTACCAGGAGCCCTCTGGGGATGCAGGACTGTTCTTATGGGTCTACAAGTCCTCCTGAGGGTGCAGGTTTC
This sequence comes from Acanthisitta chloris, assembly GCF_000695815.1. Taxonomy (NCBI): domain Eukaryota; kingdom Metazoa; phylum Chordata; class Aves; order Passeriformes; family Acanthisittidae; genus Acanthisitta; species Acanthisitta chloris. The sequence goes on from NW_008658843.1 coordinate 22,245, forward strand.
AGGGTGCTGGGGGTGCAGGACCCCTCCAGGTGTGGCCAGTCTCCGGGCTGCTGGTCTAGAGGTGCAAGTCTCAGGGGTGCAGGACCCTTCCTGGGGGTGACAGTCTCAGAGGTGCTGGCTCTGGGGACGCAGGATCCCTTTTGGCGCACCAGGAGCCCTCCGGGTGTGCAGGTTCCCCCGGTGGCGGGGGGTGCAGGGCCCTTTCGGGGTGCAGGTTGCCCCGACAT
>NW_008658844.1:0-1655 GCF_000695815.1 Acanthisitta chloris
GAAAATGGGATAAATCTGGGGAGAATATGGAAAAATGATGGGGTAAATCCTGGGAAATATGTGAAAATGGGGTAAACCCTGGGGAAAATGTGATAAATCTGGGGAAATATGGAAAAATGGTGGGATAAATCCTGGGAAATATGTGAAAATGGGATAAACCCGGGGGAAAATGGGATAAATCTGGGAAAATATGGAAATATGGTGGGGTGAAGCCTGGGGGGATATGTGAAAATGGGGTAAAACTGGGGAAATATGGAAAAAACAGAGATATTTCTGGGGAAAATCCGTAAAAATGGGATAAATCCTGGGGAAAATACGGAAAAATGGTGGGGTAAAGCTGGGGGATATGTGAAAATGGGGTAAATCTGGGGAAAATGGGATCAAATCTGGGGAAGTATGGAAAAATGGTGGGATAAATCCTGGGAGATATGTGAAAATGGGATAAATCTGGGGAAACATGTTAAAATGGTGGGGTGAATACTGGGAAAATTCATAAAAAACCCAGGATATTTCCGGGGAAAATCCATAACAATGGGATAAATCCGGGGGAAAATACATAAAAATGGGATAAATCTGGGGAAATACAGAAAAATGGTGGGGTAAATCTGGGAAAATATGTGAAAATGGGATAAATCTGGGGAAACATGTTAAAATGGTGGGGTGAATACTGGGAAAATTCATAAAAACCCCAGGATATTTCCGGGGAAAATCCATAACAATGGGATAAATCCGGGGGAAAATACATAAAAATGGGATAAATCTGGGGAAATATGGAAAATGGTGGGGTGAAGCTTGGGGATATGGAAAAATGATGGGGTGAAGCTGGGGAAATATGGAAAAATGGGATAAATCCTGGGAAAATTCATAAAAAACCCAGGTTATTTCCGTGGAAAATCCGTAAAAATGGGATAAATCCTGGGGAAAATACGTAAAAATGGGCTGGCAAAACCAGGATAAATCCTGGGAAAATAAGTAAAACAGGATAAATCCTGGGAAAATCCATCAAAACAGGATAAATCCAGAGAAAATCCTGGGAAAAACAATGGGATAAATCTGGGGAAATCCTTAAAAACAGGATAAATCCTGGGAAAAACAGGATAAATCCTGGGAAAATTCATAAAAACAGGGTAAGTCCAGGGAAAATCCGTAAAAACAATGGGATAAATCCCAGGAAAATCCATACAAAAATGGGATATTTCCAGGGAAAATCCGTCAAAACGATGGAATAAACCCTGGGAAAATCCAGAAAAAATGGGAAAAGTCCTGGGAAAATGCATAAAAATGGGATAAACCCTGGGAAAATCCAGAGAAACGATGGGATAAGTCCTGGGAAAATCCCTAAAAAAAATGGGGTAAGTCCTGGGAAAATCTGTAAAAACGATGGGATGGGGAGGGAAAATTTTCTGGAGGAATTTTTGGGGTTTTTTTTGGGAAAAAGTGGTTTGGGTTGTGATGTTGAAAGATGGAGATGATAGAAAAAAAAATAATTAATCTTTAGAAATCATCTCGGATTTGGCGCTCGTTATTCCCTTCGGATTTTTCTAAATCATAAATATAAAAAAAAATTTCCAAAAGAATAAATAAATTACGGAATTATGGGGCCAAATTGATGGAACAAATAAATATCCAAAAAATTTCCAAAAGAATAAATAAAT
>NW_008658845.1:0-9120 GCF_000695815.1 Acanthisitta chloris
TGGTTTGGAGAGCCTTTCCCGGCAATTGGGAAGTCCTACACAGTGCATCCACTTGTAGGTGAGGCGTCCAAAGTCACTGCAAGAGGGTCCAGTTTTTATAGGCCAAATTAGCAAGCAAAAAACAACTTGCAGTTTCTTATTGTTGGTGCAGATAACAGCTGGTGGTACTTTGAGGGAGTTCATGTACAAAGAGGCGACGCCATTCTTCGTGAAATTCGTGAAAGTCCTTTATTATTTACAAAAGCGATTCTTTTATACACACCTATTATAAGCATCTACTTATTATTGGTTAACTACTACTACGCGTCTGCCTTACACACAATATAATTGGTTATTAACATATCAGTCATAAAAATGCTTAATCATTATTCTCCACCCCTAACTATCTTCAACTTCTGCATTCCACACTCGGGTTTTGCTACCTTCTTTCTCATTCCAACAGCAGCTGCGTCCTTGACCGACTTAGCTTGCAGCTTGCTCAGGCCCTGCTAGCAAGGCTGGATTGCTCACATGTCCGTTAGCAATCCGGAATTTTCCCACAGTACTCCCCTCCAACCAACCGAGGCTGGGTCTTGGCCAGAGCCCAGGACATAGGTGGTGGAGTTTCCTAAGATGTATTGCAGGCAGGGCATGACCTTGGAAACACTTTACAGACATGTATATAGCCTATACAAAAGATATCTATAAGATGTCTTCCAGGCAGCATGGCCTAGGACCGATATATAGCCTATGCAAAGTTTATCTGCATCTATGTTCTACATTAAGTGGTCTAGTTAACTAACACAAAGAAGCACTGTTCACAAGGAATACAGGATTCATCTCTAAGTCAACTCTGGCTCGGGCCTATTGTTCAAGCCCTAGCATTTCATTCAGTTGCTGTTGCGCAGCAGGTTTTTTCCCTTCTTAAATATATTATCAGAGAGATGCTGCCACTGTCGCTGATTGGCTCAGCCTTTGCCAGTGGTGGGTCCATCTTGGAGCCAACCGGCATTGGCTCTATCAGACATGGAAGCTTCATACAGCTTCTTACAGAAACCACCTCTGTAACCCCCACTACCAAAACTTTGTCATGCAAAACCAATGCAACAGACTAGGTGTATGGACAGTGAGGTGGATTGAAAACTGGCTGAACTGCTGGGTTCAAGGGGTTGTGATCAGTGGCACAAAGTCTAACTAGAGACCAGTCACCTGGTGGTGTACTCTATGGTTGGGTCCTGCCACCAGTGCTGTTGAATATATTTATTTATGACTTGGACAGTGGAGCAGTGCTGCCTCAGAAAGTTCACAAATGACACAAAACCATGGGGAGTAGCTGATGCACCAGATGGTTATGGTGCCATTCAGAGTGGCCTCAACAGACTGGAGAAATGGGTCAGTGGGAATGTCATGAAGTTCGAAAAAGGGAAATATGAAGTTATGCACCTGGGAAGGAATAACCCTATACACCAGTGTGGGCTGGGACCGACCGTCTGGAAAGCAGCTTGGCAGAGAAGGACCTGGAAGCCCTGGTGGACAGTGGAACATGAGTCAGCCACGTGCCCTTGCAGCAAAGGCAAAAAACCATCCTGGGCTGCATTAGGAAGAGTGCTGCTAGCAGATTGAGGGAGGTGATCCTCTCACCATTTTGGCACTGGTGATACACATATGGAGCACTGTGTCCATTTCTGGGCAACACAATACAAGAAAGACATGGACATGCTGGAGGGAGTCCAGTGAAGGATTACAGAGATGATTAAGGGACTGAAGCACCTGACATATAAGTACAGGCTGAGAGCTGGAATTGTTTATCCCGGAGAAGAGAAGGCTCAGGGGGATCTTATCAGTTCTTTATCTCATGACAGTGACTAAAGAAGATGAAGCTAGACTTCTCGGTGGTGCCCAGCGATGACCCACAAATTGGAAAACAGAAAATTGCATTTAAATTTATAACTTTTTTTTACTGTGAGGGTGGTCAAACACTGGCACAGGTTGCCCAGAGAGGCTGTGGAGTCTTTATCCTTGGAGATATTAAAAACTTGACTGGACATGGTCCTGGGCAGCTTGCCCTAGTTGACCCTGCTTTGAACAGGGCATTGGACTAGGCGATCTCTAAAGGTCCCTTTCAACCTCAGCTATTCTGTCATTTGGAGAGTACAGGAACCCAGCATTCAGAGATATGATTTGACCTCTCTATTTCTTATTCCAAGTCTATTAGTAAATTGAGAAAGAAAGGTGACAGAGAAATCCATGTCATATGAGCCAGACTTTTTGCTGTAGTCACTTTCTATTGTTCTGTGCAGAATATTGAGCCTCCAAATGTTTCTCTTCCCCTAAGCAAAGTGGAGCAGCCCAGACCACAGGACTAAAAGCTTTCCCCAAAACCAAATGCACTCAAAGTACAACAGCAGTAGCCTACTGTATATGCACCAATATCATAGAATGGTTTGGGTTGGAAGGGACCTTAAAGGTCATATAGTCCCAACTCCCTGCCATGGGCAGGGACACCTCCCACTAGACCAGATTGCTCCAAGTCCCATCCAACCTGGCCTGAACATTTCCAGGGATGGGGCATCCACAACTCTGAGCAACCTGTGCCAGTGCCTCAGCACCCTCGCAATAAAGAATTTCTTCCTAATATATACTCTAAACTTACTCTCTTTCAGTTTGAAGCCATTACCCCTTGTCCTATCACTACATGTAAAAAATCCCTCTCAAGTTTTCACAGGGAAATTTATTATTTTTGGAGTCAAATTCTATTTATACAGGTAAAAAACTAAAGTTGGCTTTCTGTAATTAACAGGAAAGAGATAAATATGCATGGCAAGTCATCATTACTCCTAGAATATCTTTCCTGTAAGAGAAAAATCTCTTATGAAGTGGTTTCATCAGAGAACAAGATCAGAAGTTGCTATAGCTTAATAGCTCTTTACTGGCATCCTTGCTGGCCCAGTTGCTGTATGGTGTCCAGCTGCAGGACACAGGCTGCCACCACAGCACGTGAGGAAATGAATCATGCTTTCCCAGGTGTTTTTCTTAGTGCTGACCAATTGTTCCTCACCCTCTTGGCTCTGAGACCTCTTTTAGGGCTCATATACACTGAAAAATTAGCCAGCATTGCTCCTTAGTTGAATACTTACCTGGAATACAGCAGCTATATGGGGAGGAGCTTTACCAAAGGCAATCCTTTCCAGTTGTCTAGAATTTCTGAAATTTCTATTATAGATGAGTCCATGTGCCTAACATTCAACACACTCCAGGCACTGCAGTGGGTCAGTAGAGAGAGGAAACCCCTGGAACAGGGAAATTTGGTAACACAGGAAAAAAAACCCATAGGCAACAATTACAGGAGCTGCAAATCTTTGCTGAGACTTCAGCATCCCTGGAACATGACCCATGCTTTGTTTATGTCTTTGGCACAAATAGTCCAAGCAAATGTCAATCTGACCTTCTGACTGCAGTTCAGCACTGTAAGGCCCGTGGCTTCTCTCTTACCTCTCCCAGCTCATGGTATACCTTACTGAAGAGGGAATGGTAAGACCCTCCATGGAGGGTGGTACTTTGGAGTAGCTGATGAGTAGCTCCCAAATGCCATGTTGGCTGCATGGTCCCTTGAGTCTTGCAGGGGGCTGAAGCCATCCTGACATTTGTTCTGCCAGATGAGAAGGCTTGAGAGGGGCTGAGGAAGTTAGGAGACAAAGAACAGGTACTTGTTTTCTAATACACTGAATTTGCTCACTTTCAGTCTCTGACAGAATAGGTTGCCCTTGTCCAAAGAACAGTTCAAGCACTGTGTTTCTGGCATTTCTTCTTTTATTGATCCATTTATTGAATCTTGAAAGCACCTTGCAGTGAGAAAGATTATCCTGATCCTCCATTCAGAAGCAGATAGGATGAGTACAGCTATGGCTAGGAAGAACTAACAGAACAGTGTGAAACTATTCCCACAGTGCTAGCTTGGTTTGGCTTCCTTGTTCTGCAACAGTGGTGCCATCAGCTGGCAAAAGCCGAGATCTCAAGTCACAAAGATCAGAAACAAAATACAGCCAAGAAGGGAAGTGATGACAGCCAAGCAAACCTGCAGCAGCTGGGCTGGGAGTCAGAGGCAGGCAGCAGATTGAGTGCTGAAAGAACCTGGACTGTTCAGTATAAAGAGTGAAGATCATGGCCATGAAACAGTTAAAAATCCCTTTCAACAAAAAGAGATGAGCTGCCCCACAGAAGGAAACAAAACGCTTCATCTGCACAGTGAATGGGAAAGCAAGGGGACCTGCAAGATGGAATGGGACAAAATAGATGAAGGCTAGAATTAGCTGTCGGGGGAAGATTTAGTTGCTGAGATTTAAGATGGACACACATCTAGGAGGAAGGAGCTCAAAGAGTACTGACTGTCTTGATACTTCCTGAGGTTCTCAGCCATCCCCAATCCTTTCCTGGTCCTGCAAGTCAGCTGACAGGTCCCACATCATCTGAATGCTGTACTTGTTGGATCATCCAATGCAATTGGAGAGTTAGTAAGCCTCATTGCCAGAGCCCTTTCTGTAGCTTAAACTGTCCCTTCACCCTCCTCTCACTTTCTTATGAGGTTTAGGGGTATAAACAAAAGCATTGGCCTGGCAGGGAACCTGTTCTGCATTAAGGAGAAGCAGCAGCAAGGGTAACCCTCTAGGGAACAGAGCACAGCTCAAGCAGTTCAGCTGCAGCTTCCACACTGAGGGGCTGGCAGAAACTCATCCAAATCCATGACTGTGACAGGAAGCAAGCCAAGAGCCAGAGGTTATAGTGCTACTAATGCCTTCTCGTGGAAGAATGGCTATGCGAAAAGGGACATGATTTCCTTGGATCTGACAACCCAGCTTTTAGTATGGTGTAAGGCCTACAGCGCACTGTGACCGAGCCTTGAACCTGCAGATAAGGAGAGAGCTCTGCTTGGCAGAACTGGCTCCGACCGGCTCCGGGTCCGGCGCCAACAGGCTCCGAGGAATTCCTGGGAAAGTCCCGGAGCGTGCACAGCCACATGCTTGCACCAATCATAAGTTTGCCCTGGACGTGTGCACAGGGGCAATAAACCAATCATGTATCCGCTGCGTTCGTGTGCACTGTGTGAATATCTATATATATCTTGTAAGCACTAAGAATAAACGAGAATGACCATACTCATATTGAGATTCATCGTTACTCCGGGTCCCTTCTAGCCTCGTCCTGCCACACATCCAACCCATCATCTCCTGCCTTTCTCCAGGGCCATGGATACTTTTTTTTTTTGTTTTGTTTGCATCTCTCAGTTTTGGCATAAGGCTCAGTAGGATGACTGGATATTATTCACATGCCTTTTAGACTCTTCTCTGTAATGCCTACTACAGGGAGCAGAAATGGCAAAGGTGGATACATGGTCTCCCATAGCTTGCATATAAAGCTGCAGTTTGTCCATGACTATGGAAACTAGCACCTCAGGGTGAGGTCAAGTGTGAAGAAGATGGGGACAAAGGAGCTGCTTTTAGTCACATGATCTTACCCTCTAACATAAAGCTTAGATGTTTTAAGGATATTCCTCCTCTCCAAAAAAATAACCTTCCCAATTCTAGGCAGGCAAGAAGAGACAGAGAAATAGGACAGTTGGACAGATGTTTCACTCTGCTATGCAATGAAAATATGGTGAAAGATCTAGTGCTACAGCTGCAGTTTTGGTATGTAAGGTCTTCGTAAAACCCTTACTCCAATACTTAACTGTCTACCTATAGGTATCTGTGCTATACAATATTTCTGAGGTGTTTTCTTCTTAGAAAAATGACATGGTTAAAGGAAACTCTTGCCTCAGAACAAATGAAGTACCAGAAGAGAACAGGGAGATGCTTTGAAGAGTGTAACAGTCCCAACTCTGTCATTAGATACATTTCCTATGGAAGCAAGGAGTATTACTGCAGCTGTACAGAGAACAGGACTGATGTTTAAACTATGAAAAACAGGAATAAGCTGAGAACCTGCCCTTGGGACATCAGTCCACTCATTGGTGAAGGAAAAACAACAGTTCACTTTGTTTCCTTTGAATCAGACATGTCCACACAGAGGCTGGACTGTTACAGGGAGAAACTCAACTGCCCTGAATTTACTTGCAGTGGGATGATTACCAAATAAAGGAAACCATCAGCCAAGCCAATACACTATACAAATACATTTTATTTAGATTTACCCATAGTAAGATGCACAAATACTTTTTGTTCACCAATTTTCATATCACGCAACCTCAGGTAGTGGAAAAAACAAACTGCAGTTAATGACAATTGTCTATATAACAGGGCAGTAGTAAAAGAGCCATTTTAAGACTACAGCATGGTTAGTGATACTCAGATGAGAATGTACAGCTCTAGATATTTTAAAAGTGCATGGGTCATTGCCACATACACTAACATACTTTTAAGAGCAGCATTTTTCTGGCATGTGAACACAGTAACCCAGTTAATGCAAGATGGAAAATTAGTCTCTTAATAGATAAATTTCCAGATCAAATTAACAGTTTTCCTCCAAACAGAAAATTATTTATGACTGACACATGAAAAGCAATCTGTAAAAATCACTGTTACATTGTCTATGTAGTCAGGCAACACACAGATGACCTAAAATGATCAGTTCCAGCCTGCATCTTCACAGCAATTCTACATCATCTTCAGAAGAATCCAGAGCACTTGACTGCATTTAGCAAGCTGGCAGAAGAGCTGTTAATCCAAGATCTAAGCTTCACCCACACAAAGTTCTTCCACATGAAAAATTTCAATCCTCAAATTTCAAGAACCCTGTTGTTCCACCTGCAAGCACACAACCAGATCATGTATCTGGGTTTACTTTTGAATTCTCATCTAAATGGAGGGAAAGGTAGGAAGTGGTGCTGATCTGAGAGCATAGCTGCATTGGTTTAAAGTTATATTTAAAACACATGGAACCTGGACTCCTCTCCAGTGTCCCTCTCAAAACTAGGAAATTTAGCAGGTTCCACTGCTCAGTGCAATCCCCTATTTGCTTTTAAATAGGGATGGTGCTAAATGGTTCTTGGGAAAGACCAGCAAGGACTGTTGTGGAACCCTCAAGGCTTCCACTGCTCAAATGCTCCATTACCAGTTCATCTCTGAGCACAGCCAGCCTTTGGCATTACTGCTGGCCAAAGTTTATAATTTTTGCCTTTTGAGCACAGAGTTGGAGTTTAGTTCATAGCCCTACTATAGCACAGTTTCTTTCATAATCCACCAAATATGCAAAAGAAAAAATGTCTGTGGAGAACGCCTTTAAATGGGATTAAGTCAGCAAAAAGTCACTGATACACCCTTGATTTTGCCTTCAATTTAGTTATAACATTGAGTAGCAGCCAAAGACGCCAGTTCTCTAGTTGACTAAAGCACCACTGATCAGATTAACAAACTGGGCGCAGATGCAGGGCACATCCACTTCCTGGTCTGCTGACATCCACTGTACAATATGGATGCAAGAGAATTTCAACTTCTATAGATTATGCAGGAGTGGAGTTTCTAAAAAATGTCTACAAACATCTTTTGCTTTTTCCCTGGTGTGAACAGAGGCAATGATGGCACCGGAGAAAGTGTCTATGGTCACGTGAACATACTTCAAGGTGCCTTCCAAGGCAGGCAGACAGCCACTGAAGTTTATGGTAAAAACACAGAGCGATCTTTTTACAGTGGGATAGAGGTTTTCTTTTTATTATGACTCGATATTTTTCAGACATGGCAAGCAGCTTTGAAATGATTGTTAAAGGTGAACTAGGAACAAATGGGAGGAAAGTGCTAAAGATCAGAAAACAAAGTTAAACCAATTTGTTCTACTCTGAGAAGTGACTGTGATAAAACCAGGACCTTATCAAATTTGAAGAAACTCCAAAGTTAGCAAGAACTAAAAAGAGAACTCCAGATTAAGTCTGCAGTGGGGTACAGAGAGAACAGATGCAGTTAGCACAGGAAATACACATACATTAGAGCTCTGTGACCATTTATTAATGTCAATACACTGATGACTGATCATACTGATTCTAAATACAAAGGTAGTCTTATGGATCAACAGAGTGCAATATTGTACTTCAGTTAATTATGGATATGCTTGTCCATTAAAGGCCACAGTAAGTGAAGAAGTGTTCCTGTTTCCATGATCTTATGAACAAATTAACCTTACAGCTGGGAAGGGACATCTTTTGTCAATCACACCATCATCTATCTGCATAAGAGACAGAAATTTAACCCAAATTCCAGATGTCAATTTAAGAACAAATATATCCTTTGCCAATTCAGAAAACAAAGACAAATGTGTAATGTTGTGGGCCAAAAGCTGGCTTCCCTCAGCAGGGCTCCTAGTGCAGCCCGGCTGGTGGACAAGGATGTGCTGGAGCTGGTCGGCCATAAACCTTGGGAAAGATAAGATAAGGAGGTATCTGTGTTGCTTAGGCAACTGACACAAGGTCAAGCTGCTGGTGCAGAGAAAGTAATGAGCAAGGGATATAACGAAGAAACTAACTGTCTTTGTAAGAAGAGTTATTGCTAAGGAAAAAAAGATGTTTAACCATAAGCTGTTTTTCTGTACTAACCAATGAATATGTACCCACTTTGTATTTGGTAGCCAATCAGTATAAGACACACTTAGCAGATATTAGTATAACTTTGTACACGACAGCCTAATAAACAGACATTTTGCTTGCATCAAGCTGCGTCCCGTCTCTTAATCGCGGCAAATGGTGACCCCGACATGATGCGTATCGCATCGACGGCGTGATGGGGTGATAACCTCCGAGCTGAGCGGCAGGTCGCGAGTCCCCCAGAACTTTGCATGATCTACTGAACTGAAAGGAAGCAGGAGCCGACCGGCACTAAATCCCTCTGGAGCGAGAGGTGAGCTGTGGGAAACATGGGGAGTAAGGAGTCTTCCCCGGAGAGAGACGTATATGAGCTTATGACAGCTCTTCTTCAAACACGAGGGAAAAATATTCCCAGCCAAGACCATAAAATAATGCTTAAAGGGGTACAGGTGAAGATACCCACTATAACTGCATCTAGTATTTTTACACAAGAACTTTGGGATGATGTGGAGGTAAAGTTGTGGAATGGAGCGACGAGGGGAGATGTTGAAGCACAGCGTTTGCTCCCTTGGTGG
>NW_008658846.1:0-5308 GCF_000695815.1 Acanthisitta chloris
GCTCCGCAGAGCCCATGGGGAGCCGAAACGCTCCTCAGCCTTGCGGACAGGAAGCAGTCGGGGCAGGAGCATGCAAAGGCAAGTGTTCCAGGAATATTTCCTACCCGACTGGAAACAGTCTTTCGGTTTGGATACGGATTGCTGCATGGGGGAGCATGCAGCCAGTTTCTCCAGCCGAGAAACTGGCTGTGGGATGAGATTCAGTGCCTTGTGGTGGAGGAGCAGCAGCCAGGTCACAGGGCAGGAGACATTTACCCATGGGGTATGAACGAACCGAGTGCCAGGCAAAAAGGCTTTTTTATTTCCTCAGCTTTTGGGAAGGTGGTTTTGCACTTTTCCCTTTTTGATCAGAGTCTCTTTGGTTTGTCCGTTTGTGAAATCTGCTGGAAACGCTGCAATCCCGATGATTATCATTCCCAACAGAGTCTCCAGATCGAGTACGGGAGGAGGGAAGTTAAAGAGGTGCTTATTTTGTCCTGCAAGCACTCATCAAAATTGGTTCTTACCTGGTTCCCCTGACTGCTCGGCTGTAGACAGCTCTGCAGGCAAAGGGAGCCTGTGACAGTGGGGACAGCAAAACCCTCCTGAAGCTCCATGTTCAGAAATGAACCCCTGCCTGCCCTCTCCTCGTGTTGAGCCCCTGGGAGCAGAGTCTCAGTCTCTCGGGACCTTCCCCCCTGAAGCCAGAGCTGCTGTCAGTGCTTCCCAGCAGAATGCTTGGAGTGCAGGGTCCAGTGTGCTGATCCATAGGGGAGCCCCCGGGGTGGTCGTGCTTCCAAAACAAAAGGAATCGCGGGAGCTTGCCCAGGCTAAGGCTGCCATCACCCCCTCTGACCTCAGGGCCACGCCGTGACCATGTCTGAGCTGGAGAAGGCCATGATCACCATCATTGATGCCTTCCACCAGTACTCTGGGAAGGAGGGAGACAAGCACAAGTTGAAGAAATCGGAACTGAAGGAGCTCATTAACAATGAGCTGACACATTTCCTTGGTGTAAGTATTGCCCTCCCCACAGTGTGCCTGGCTGGGCTCAGGTGGCTCTGAGCAGCCACCGTGCTCCACTAATGCTGTCTCCCATTGGAAGCAAGTGCAGGGGAAGGGGTTTATTCACACAGCAGGGCATTAAATTCTTTGCTCCAGCTCTGCAGACCTGCAGGCAGTAGTGCGAGGGCAACAGCTTGCATGGCAGGCTGGGGTGTGGGTTGGATACTAGAGAAATTTCCTTCCCTGGGAAGGGGGGACAGCCTTGCCACAAGGGACTCACAATGTCCATTCCCAGTGGCACAGCTGTGGCTGTGATTCCCAGAGGTGCAGGGCAGTACTCAACACAGATGGGAAACAGCCACAAGCTATTTGGGATGTGTTTGAAGAGTCTCAGCCATGAGAGCACCCCAGAAGTGGGGACATGTCTGGGTCTCGCTCGGATCCTCTCCAGCTTTGGCTGCCTGTTTCTATCCCTTCAGGAGATCAAAGACCAGGAGACTGTGGACAAAGTCATGGAGGCACTGGACAGTGATGGGGATGCTGAGTGCGACTTCCAGGAGTTTGTAGCCTTCATTGCAATGGTCACTGCTGCTTGCCACGAATTCTTTGAGCATGAGTGAGCTGGTGGGAAGCAGGCGAGCCCCAACTGCTCATGCTGGGGAGATGCAGGGCAGCATCACTCCTCCAGGAAAAGGACTGTCTGTGGTTAGAAGCTCCTTGGGGTTCAGCTTGTGCTAGACTTACACAGCTTACTAAGTTCTGCAGCTTATGAACAAGAAACACCTGCATGGCTCCGTGGACAGTGTCCACTGGGCTGGGTGCAGCGTATGAATGCTGTTACTCAAACTCCTTCCCTGCTGCTGTAAGCCAAGAATGTGCATGGGGCTGGAAGCAGGCAGAGGCTGTGATCCAGGCTTGCAAAGGAGAAAGGGAAGTTGCGGAGCTGAAGGAGGAGGTGGTGCAGAGGGGCTGGTTGCAGCAGCCTGGTTCTGCGCCCACTGGCCTGACCAGGAAGGCTCATGGTGGTTCCTGTGGGCTCTGGCTGCTCTGTGCACGGCAGTAACCCAGGACACCCAGCTCCTGTCCCCTCACAGGGGCACAGCAGAGCCCACCCATTTCTTGGCAAATCGAGACACCCTTGGCTTGCAAGGCAAAGCATAACCATCTAACAGCCCAGGCTTTTCTCTTGTTGCTCAATCCTCCTGCTTTTAGCAGCCTGCAGAACTGGAAGCAACAGTGTATAAGGCTCCTGGGTCTGGCGTGTGCCTTCACAAGGTGTCCAGGCTCAGTCAGAAGGGATTTGCCCAGTGTGACTACAGACCAGGCACAGCCTCCTGAGTGGGTGGAAATGGCGAAAATAAAATGTTTTGGTCTCTGATGAAAAATGTGTCCTTTTGTGCCAGGCTGCCCTGAACCACAAGTGTGGAAGGCTGGAGGGTGCAGCCTGAAGCTCTGCTGCAGCTCATGCCCCTGGGTTTCTTGCTGGGCATTGACCCTTCATCTCGTCCCTGGTGTCACTGTGGCTGGTTAACAGCTCAAGTTCCACAGCACCATGTTCCACCTGGCTGTCCACACCGGCAGGTGTACCTGCGAGGACAAAGGAGCACAAGACACCTCTGCAGGATGTGTCTGCTGCTACCACAGTCATCCAGGGGCTTGCAGCAGTGAGCTAAACCTTAAACAACATTCCCAAAGCCTATGCTCCTGCCTTTTTCAGTCTGTACCTGCCGTGCAGCTCAGCAATACCTGTGAGCTGGGCATTCACAACAACATCTGACACACTCATGACAAAGATGCTCACAGATGTTGTTGATTTTACCTCATTCCACATTTTATGATGATTTCATGCACAAAATGACATGTCTTTGGACAGGAACCATCTTGCTATTCTCACCTGCAAGCTGTGCAAGGGGTTGCTCAGGCAGAGCCAGGCATACAAGAGACAACATTTTGTACTCCATCTAGCACAAAAAGCCCTTTTCTCATGACAAAGATGCTCACAGATGTTGTTGATTTTACCTCATTCCACATTTTATGATGATTTCATGCACAAAATGACATGTCTTTGGACAGGAACCATCTTGCTATTCTCACCTGCAAGCTGTGCAAGGGGTTGCTCAGGCAGAGCCAGGCATACAAGAGACAACATTTTGTACTCCATCTAGCACAAAAAGCCCTTTTGCCATCCCAGAGTAGTGCTCATTTGTTGAGAACTTGTTTAGCATCCATGAACATCGTCATCGGTTCGATTGTTTTCAGCATTGGTACAGATGTGAGGCAGTGTGTGAGGACAGTTGAGGAGGACAGTCTGTCCCTGTGTCCTGGGGTTAGGCAGTGTAGACAGGAGTCTCATGACTCTATCTCAGGAGTGAAGCTGAGTCTAGCAGAGGCGTCTGATGCTTCAGCACAAGGGTCTGTCCATGAGGTTAGCTGGGAGGTCTGCAAATCTCACCTGCCTTCAGCTCTACTGCACCAGCAGTGCTCACAGGGTGAGGAATCCTTGCCCCAGCCCAGGCCTGTTCAGCAGCTCTGCAGAGCACGGGAGCAACAGTGAGCTGCAAGACGCAGCTTGAACGTGGGCAGAGCTGGTGAGACAGAGCAGGCTGAGCTGTCCCTGGGCAGGCCACGAGAGCAGGAGCAAGGAGTGACACAGTAAGATATTGCACATGTTTCTGGCAGTGAGGCTGAGCCTGACTCAGCACCATCACTGCTGGGAGAATCCACAGAGGTGTCTCCTGGCACAGAAGGCAGAGCAGAGCTGCTGCCTCTTGCAGGGAGGAAAAGAACATGTCTTCTTTCGAGGTGAGCACCCTGACGACCAACGCTGTGCTATGCAGTGCTCAGGCTACTGAGCCCCTGGCACATCTGTCCCATCAGCGAGGAAAGCAAAGCTTTCCTGAAGGGAAATTCCTGAAGCAGAGGCAGCATAGTCACAGGCCTCAGTGTCCCCAGCCTGCACTGCAGCTCTGCTCGTGTCTCTTGTCCCTCTGCCTCAGCCCAGAGCGAAGGCGGCGGGGACAGCTGGACGCACACACGGCACAGGAGGCTGGCAAAGCAGCTTGGGCAACTTTGCCAACAGCTCTGCTCTGCTGATGCCCTGAGGCCACTGTCCCCTCACACACACAGCCACAGCCACTGGCAGCACCTCTGCTCATGGCCCACGTCCCCACGGACTGTGTCAGCGCTGTGTCTGGCCCACAGAGGTGCCAACAAGGGTGTTGAGTATGATGCCCAAGGTGTGCACAATATCTCAGGGCACTGGTTACACTGATCTGATATTGATCCATCCAGAGAGCTCAGAAAAGCCACATTTCTCTCACTGGTGACAATGTGCAGGAAGGCAGGCTTGGTAACACCGAACTCTGGGGTCTGTGCCCCCTCAGAGCCCTGGAAGGTTCCCCAAGGATCAAACAGCAGCTTCACACTAGTAGAGTCTACCTAACATTTGGACACATTTGTCATGCGTCTGACTCCCTATACAGAGGACACAAGTGAATTTCCCACCAGGAAAGGCACCTAGTTTCATACATTAAAGGCTCTTCTTCAAGACAAGACCTATTTATCAACAGTACTAAAAGTGAAACCAAGAGAAAAAAGTACAGGAACAGGAAGGGCCTGAAGTGTTTTAAAAGACTCAGATTCACTTCTGAAGCTGGGAGAGTGACAGAGGGGGCAGATTTAGTACATCCACACCATATTGTACTTCTGCTGAATCACAGTTTCAGAATCTGAAATGCTGCCATTACTTTTTACTCTGGGAGATGAGAATCTGCACTTCTATTCTCTCCCCACATTACTTCAGGTGAACTGCATCTGTAAAAGGAAACCTTCTCTCTGGATCAGAGACAAAATTACCACCACTGGAACAGCACTTATAGACCCCCCAAAAATGTTCCTCCACACAGGATCGAACCTTACCAGGAGTGCTGATTGCTGCTGTAAGCACATCTGAAGAAAGTATAGTCTTCATCCTGTTAATTGCTGATGGAAGTGCCTCCAGGCTGCATCATTCAATAGCAGAGCTCAACAGGTGACAGCAATAAAAATAATTTATCTTAAAAAGAAAACCAGAACATGCTTCTTCCACAAATCAGATGTGGAGTTTTACAGACCCCAGAGAAGGAACACAACCAGCCACAGCTGACACTCACATTGGGCAGAGAAAAGTGCAGAAATAAATCACAGAATCAACCAGATTGGAAAAGTCCTCCAAGATCACCAAGTCCAACCCTACCATGGTTACTAGACCATGGCACTAAGTGCCACATCCAGTCTCATCTTAAACACCTCCAGGGACAGTGAATCCACCACCTCCCTGGGCAGC
>NW_008658846.1:5620-20301 GCF_000695815.1 Acanthisitta chloris
CTGAGCACAGGATTCAAGGTGTGGCCTCACCAGCACCGTGTCCAGGAGCAGAATAATTTCCCTGGTCCTGTTGACCACGCTGTTCCTGGTCCAGGCCAGGATGCCATTGGCCTTCTTGGCCACCTGAGCACACTGCTGGCTCATGTTCAGCTTCCTAGGTATCCAAATAAAGACAAATCATGATTTTGCAGTTACCTTTGCCAGGTAAATTTTAAGGAATGCTAGAAAAAAAGCCAATGTTTATCAGTCCCATAAGCAAACTGTTATGTTGAGGTGAGATCAGGGTTAAAATACTGGAGGAAAAGCCAGTGGTATATATTACTTCAATAACATGTATCGAAATACAAAAAAAAAAAGATGGAACTCTGCTTATATGGCACTGGCACAACCCAACTGGAAATTAAACCTGGTGTGCCTAGGTCCTCCTCAACAACATGAAAATCACGTAGAATCTAAACACAAAGTCTAATTACTGGAGCAAAAACTCACACTAGTACTGGCCACAACAAGGAATTCTGGCTTGGAAAAATCTCATTGAAAATGTCTGACCACATGAAGATTTAAAGTGTATTAACCAGCTGAATATAAAGGTCGGGTCAGTACTAGGCATTGTATCTCAGTACATTCAGCATCAAGCAAATCCCGAGGTGCAAGAAGTTAAAGGGCTATTTAAAGCAGTTTTGCTAGCTGTAAATTAGCTCTTAGATGTATCCAGCTCTGTCATCTAAGGCAGTCTCTGACCTGATACTGTAACACTGTAAGTGTGCAGCTTTCCCTTTTTGCCCTTAAACCAGAGTTCAGATACTCTATAGAAACCAAACCCAGATCCAAAGAGATCCTGAAATTTATAATAGGTATTTTCACACCATGGCACAGAAACAGCATGAAAATATTCAAGGACTTGGTACAGAACCCTTGGAATGTGCACTTAAAAATGAACAGTGCTTCCTTTTTTTTCTGCTATGATGAATTCCTGGGTAACAACCAGCAGTAAATAAGGGCCTTAAAGCAACGTCATAGTCCTGTTGCTGAAATGACATAAAACCTTCAAGAAGTCAGTACAAAGTGCTGGCTCACAAAGAATACTACTGCAGTAAATGCAGCTTCATTAATGCCTGCAAAGTTTTTCAGTACTCACTGCAGTCCAATTTTGCACCCCAGAATAGATCTGGAACACTCTGCTCCAGCAGCAGCCTGTGGTGTTACCCTGCCCCTTCCCCCAGCGAGTCAGCTACAGCAGCACACGAGCTCAGGAGGTCATACGGCTTAGAGTTCCTCTACTAGGTCATTTTGCATCTCCACAAATCAGGTAAAGACAAAAATCAACCCCCAAATCATTCTGGTACTTTTACCACGAGCTGGGAGTCAAAACAGCACACTCATCCCGGTTCAGGCAAATTACAAGCAGACTCCTGTCTTCATGAGTTGTGGGAAAGGTGAGTGCAGATGCTTTGGCACTAAACCCACTGTGCTTCCAATGCACATCACACACAGCACTGTGTGGGTGCCAAGCTGGAATGAACAGTGAGAAAATCAGTAGAGGCTCCAAGGTGCCATCACCTTGCTATGTGTAGTGCTTTTACACACACACCATGTTCTGCAGGAGCAATTCCTGCTTGTTCCCTCAACTTCCTGCTGGTATGAATGAATCTGTAGGGACCTCATCTCTCTTGCCTTGTCAAACAAAACCTTTGCCTTCATTTAAGAATCTACAACTTAATTTCTTTTCATAAACAAGCATCCTTCTGAAAATGTGAGTAAAAGCAGGTGCTTTGCTCAGGAACCCCTGGAAGTTCGTTAAAAAATGTAGATGACATGAAAAACCCAGCAGAGCCCTGTTCTCAGGCTGGAATGGCCTGTAACCACAGAGTATCCTGCACACTATGCTGGCTGCAGGTGACCTCAGCAGTCTGACCTGCCTGCTGCACCCAAAAGTTTGCATTGAACCTTGCAGCAGAGAAGGAATTCCAGCTGGAAACATACTCTGGAGTAATGCTGCTGCACTATGCAATTTTGTTTGGATAAAAATTAAAGCAGACACTCTAGCTCCCTGTGAGGTATTTTAGGGATTTTTACAGCCTTTCCACCTGCTGCTGCTGCTTTGGGTCAGCCTGGTAAGATTGCTGGAGGCTGTCACAGAATCATAGGTGTTGGAATGGACCTTACAGATCATCCAGTCCCAACCCTCTGCCATGGGCAGGGACACCTCCCACCAGAACAGGCTGCTCAAGGCTTCATCCAGTCTGGCCTTGAACACCCCCAGGGTTGGGGCAGCCAACACGTCCCTGGGCAACTTGTGCCAGTGTCTCACCACCCTCACAGGAAAAACTTTCTCCTAATATGTAGCCTAAATTTCCTCTCCTTCAATTTGAACCCATTGCACCTTGTCCTGTCACTGAAGTTCCAAATAGAGTCCCTCTCCAGCTCCTTGTAGTCCCTTCAGATAGTGAAAAGTCGCTCTGAGGTCTCCACGCAGTCTTCTCTTCTCCAGGCTGAACAGCCCCAACTTCCTCAGCCTGTCCTCACAGGGGAGATGCTCCAGTCCTCTTAGTAACTTTGTTGCCTCCTCTGGACTTGCTCCAACAGTTCCATGTCCTTCTTACGTTGAGGGCACAGAACTGTGTGCAGTATTCCAGGTGGGTCTCATGTCATGAGAGCAGAGCTACATATATAGAGTTACATATACTTAAAACCATAGTAGTAGCTGTACTTTTTTTTGCTTTGGGCCTGTTTGCTATGCTTGATGAGCTATGCCCGCAGGAATTTGCCGTGTCTGCACGAGTAGGATTTACTGAGAGACCCTCATTGTCTCTGAGAGAGTAAGAAGATAAGCACAAGGCTGAAAGAGACTGACAAACTCCCCCAAACGAGAAAGGACTAAACTAGCCATGGGGGTTGGAAAGGTGACAAGAAGGAGTATGTGTGTGCCAAGCAGGAGGACTCTTCCAGAGGACAAGTGATGAAGTCTGTGGAATGACCATCGTGCATCACAGAAAACCCTCAACAACCACGGCCTCAATTGGCTGTGCCAGTGTGAGAAGAGTGAGGATGTTATAATGACTTTGGGGAAATAATTAGCATATGTGTATGAGTTCTCGAAAATCTAATGAAGATGCATAATTTGTGAAAATCAAAACTGTCCTGTTTGGAGCTGGGGGTGTGTGGGCCTGAGCCCAGGGAGTGTTTCAGTTTGGGTATTGAACACAGGGAATTCAGGACCATCCAGGCTTTGAAGCTGCTTTAACTGTAAAGCAATTGTAATGAAATTTTGCAAAAAAAGCTCTTTAGGCATTAAACTGTCCAAAACACTTGTGCAAACTGTGCTAAGCCAAGGTTTGGATCTAACATTCACCAAGTCAGATTGTCAAGAGCTGTTCAGAAATGTTTAATGAGTTTTTTGTTTGAAGGTTTACTTTACAAGGCAACTTGTCTCACTGCCATTGATACCTCAATACAAAAATCTTACAATGCTTTCTCTCTGCTAAAAAAACTACACCACTGAACTGGGGGTTCTGGAGTTCTCTCCTTCTACCAGCTGTGTGTGCGTGAGGGGTGTCCCACAGCCTGCTGCTCGAGGCTGCTGCACTCAGCAAGTGACACAAGTTCTGTACAGAATTACAGAGTATGCAGCTGTATAACACACGACAGGCAAACATCACCAGGGCAGATAACTACAGTACAGGAAAGCTTTTCCTTAAAGATTTCAGAGTTTATTCGATCATGAGTAAATTCAGTATGTCAGGGGACACCTTTCTTTCTTTCTTTCCTAGGCACTGACCCAGGCAGGACTGACTTGCAAAAAAACCTGCCTCTTCTGCCAAACTGTGCATTACTAACAAAAAAATGACACAGCTTAAAAGCCTTTAACAAATCTATAAAAAGAGTCTTGTGCTTACCTTCAAACACATGAAGCACTTGGGTAACCTCATATTCTCTTTCTGCATCAGGTTCACTGCATTATTAGATCAGGCAGAAACTTCAAAACCTTAGTCAGGTGTGACTCAGACAATTGGGTATTTCAGCCTGACCAAGAGTCAAATGTAACTCTACAGAAAATAAGGAAAGGTTGTACCACAGCAGCTCAAGCTAACTAACATTGAATAGCTTATCCATGGTGGGAAAAAAAAGTCACTATCATAAGTTTTAGCACAGGATATCCTGGGAAAACCTATTGTAAGCCCATGCTTTGTAAACACTTGTACAAGTCATTCATAGACTAGTGGCTTTGGAATGAATTTTCAAATCCTTGGCATTCTGCAGGGTGGGAATTAACAGCTGACGCTACGAAAGCAAGTGACATTGACAGGGAGTTACGACAGCAGGAGCAGTGAGAGCTCCTGTCACCAAGCACTTAAAACTGGGTATTACTTTGTGTTTTATTATAAAGTGTATAGCCTTACAGAGTCCAGCATGGCACCATAAGTAACCTCATTACAGTTGCACTATTTGTTTGCGCTCGATACAAAAAAGCTGAACAGCAGCAGAACTGTTCCATTGATTCCAGGACTGGGATGAGTCAGAAGGCTGTATTTTTAACTCTCAAACATGTGCAAAATTCCTTTGAGTACAGTAGAGAATGTGGTAGAGGTGTGTGCAATCTTGAAGGTTATGTCCCAACCCCAATACTGCCGATTTATTGCGAACAGCCACACGGAGGGTGAGCACCGGGTGGTTACTCACAACTTGTGCTGTTAGTTCCAGGAGTCCTCCTCACAGCTGGTGTTCTCTCCCCAACCTGCTCTGTGTCCTCTTATGCAGTGCATCAAGTACTGACATTCATCATTACTCCCTCCCCTGCCCCAAAAAAATAAATTGGTCCATGATAGTTCTAATAAGCTTCCTTCAGGAATTCCAGTAAACCCTCCATCCTAAGACAGCTATAACTGTTACAATGGACTTATGAAAGCAAATGTAATCTAGGAGATGAAGGTCTGTGAAGATTAGTATCTCCATTTTCCTAAGGTCTTCAACAGCTTTGTAGAACACAGAAGACGAATTCTGATGTTGTTATGAAGAAAGTCCCTTGTATTTTAGTGCTTTAGCCTTGATGTGATTTTCTGGTTTCACATGTTGTAGGCAACATAAATAGGATCCAACTGGTCAGCTAAGAATCCGTCTCTCAAGTGCATCCGTTGTTTCTCACCGCGGGAATTGATGGGAATGACACCAGGGTCCACGATGACCACGACGCCGACAATGAGATAATGCTCCTCCAGAACCACGTTCGTTACCAGCGCAACCAGATCCAGCGCTTCCTGCTCCGAGCCCTCCAGCTCCACAACCACCACCAGCAAGTTCGTCCACGTAAACACAGCACTGTTGGCATGAGAGAAATATCAGTGGGGAGCAAAAAACACCTAGTCAAAGGAAGATGGTCATTGCAAGGGATTATTAACAGCAGGACAAAACCTCCTAAAGCCTACAAGTAAACAGGACTGCTTGGAGACTTGAGAGGACCTACAGGCAATGGCATACACCATTCCTTAGGATCACATGGGAACGATAGAAGACACCACCCATTAAATCCTTGAGATGTGTTCACCACACCCACATTCTGACACAGCCAAGGAAGTTGCAAGTTCTTCTGCTTTTGAAGAAAGAAAAGGATACAGAACAGTAATGCTGAGGTTCTTACCATTCTGCAATGCTCTTATGTGCTCTTATTACAGAGGTTTCTATGTCAATGGGATGGTACCTCATTCCTCTGAGCTCCAGTGTCTCATCCAAAGAGCCTACCACGTACAGGGCATCGTGCCTCTCTGCAACACAGCACACACATCTGAACATCATCACATCTACAGGACAGACACAGTCATAGAATCACAGAATTTAGGGGTTGGAATGAATCTTACAGATCATCCAGTCCCAGCCCCTGCCCTGGGCAGGGACACCTCCTCACTAGATCAGGTTGCTCAAGGCCTCATCCAGCCTGGCCTTGAACACTGCCAGGGGCAGGGCAGCCACCACGTCCCTGGGCAACCTGTGCCAGTGTCTCACCAGTCATGTGCATGTGCTTATTTCTGGTGTTCTAAGATGTTCCCAATGCTTCCCAGGGGGAAGAATCTACAATACACATCAAGCTTTAGCACCTGGAGAGAACTAAGAACTCATGTAGCACTTCTGCCTGCTGACTCCAAGTAAATGAAAACTGACTGTAAAGCATTTCTGAGTCGTTCAGTTCTGCCCCTTCTCTCACGTAATGCAATCTCAGTGCACAAACCCAATCAAAACCCATCGTTAAAGCATTTTTTGTCCCAGTATTCTTACCAGAGAACTTTCCTCCTCTTATCATGTTTCCAATTTCCAAATTTAACTCTTTTTTTTTCCTTTTTAAAACCAGCTGATACCCAATTGTCCTCATGCCAGCAAAATTCTACTCACCTTCTTGAGCTCCCATAGTTTATGCAGTGAAAACAACTCTGTTCTCTTGCCAGCCTCAGCTTTGCCAGGCTAAATAAGCTAAGCTCTCCTAGATCCTTCTTGAAAGGACACACTCTCCACATTCATCCTATAAGTCTGTTCAGTTCAACTTTAATTTTTCTTTGCTCACTGTTCCATAATTCTGCTCAGCCATGTCACTGGGGATGAGCAGCATGCAGGGAAGCTGTATGTAGTGCATGTTAATTCCCTGTTCAGATTCTCAAATGCTGGCAAACTAAAAGACAACTGACACTGTTCCATAGTGATAAAAATCTCTACGATACGGGATTTTTCAGACAGTTGCAAGGCACAAGGAGCTGCTGTTATTGCCTAGCAGCAGCAATCGGGACAACAGCCCATGTGGACACCATCATTCATTTAAGTCCAATCACAGAAAATTAGCAACATACCATTTGCTAATGAGTTAGAAGCATTCAAACTCCTTGCCCTAGGATGTTTAGAGACTATTTTATTTTTGTGTCTGATAACCAAGCGTTATACCCACTTTGTATTCTGTCTCAATGGAAAAAAGAGCAGTTTGTCTTCCACTTGCTTTCGTTTTCCAAATTTAGACATCATGGCTTCAATTGAAAAAGAGCAATTTATTTTCTATACTGGAAAAAACAGGGAGAAATTTCTCCTCTAGATGTTTAACTTCTCAAAGGCTGTGGAATTGCTGGTATCTGTGCATGTGTTGAAGCTCTTGATTGATAAAACAAGTCCTGTTCCATTCAGCACTTTTCTCTGATGGAAGTCAGGACAAACAGTGCTAGCTCAGCTACCCCGAGGAGTCTCAGGCAGGTGCCTCTGTAGGTACAATGTTCTCTCACCTCCACTGGCATCGGTCAGCTCTGTTCTGCGCAGGAAACCCAGGTACCCAGTCCGGGCCCACGTGGTCTGGGTGTCCCCAAAGCTCAGGCGAGCAGTAAAGTGATCGGCGTGCAGTGCTTCTTCTCCGTACACCGTGTAGTAACCAGTGGCGTTGTGTGGACTGCTGACCCATATCTAGGGGATAAAACAAATCCAAAAGGGATAGAGATATCAACATGGGTTATTCTGCCAGACTCAGGCAGCATCACTTCCTGATTGAAAAGATCTGTTTCACTGACAGTTTTGGCTGCTCCCAAAACGCCAGTTTGATTAAAATCATGAACTTCTGCCTCACAGAAAATAACCATGGAAAAGGAGTTTTATATACATGTAACTGGGAGATGGTGAAGAGGGAAAATGAACCAGGCATTTAGCTCAATGGAAAGGAACACCTGTTAAGCTGTTAGTTGGGTATCTTAGCACACAACAGTGCAGATGTCTATAAAACAAAGGTAAAACCAAACAGCAAATTTACCTTACTGCTGCTGCCCACTGATGGGAGCACATCACTACCTGTTCTAGTTGCCACAGACTACTCACCTGGTCTCATCTGGCAGTGGCATGCCGTGGCTTGGCAAAGGAGGGAAGTCATGCAGCCATAGAGACAGGTTCAGAAAGTACATATACAGGTATCTAAACAGTTCCAGCTCTCTGTGCGTTCATTCACACACCACCCTGAGGTGATTGTTCCCACTCAGGGGCAGGCACTGATCTAACAGGAGGTTTCTACAGATCAAATCACTGCTGACAAACACAGTACAACAGCTCCAAAGCTCTACCTCTCCTAAATGCGAGTCTCCCAGAGGTCCCTTGGTTTCTGTGTGTGCTATGATGACCTTTACTCCAGGAAGAATCTAGAAATAAAAAGCCAAGAGAAGTTAAGAAAACTTGAATTCATCAAAAGAACAATTAATAAGGCTGAGCCACAGAAGTCAACAGTCTGTGCTTCCCTTGCTCCTCCTCTCTGCACCAGATATCAACCATCTCTTCTTACCAAGTTGTGTAATCATTTTAACTCTGAGCAGCTGTTTGGCAGCTTCAGAGTTGGTTTCACACCTAGAAAATGCCCTCTACATGAGGGCCTCTGATTTTTTTTCAGTGGTAGCAACATATCATATTGCTTCATGTCTTGCATCTGCCTTCACTTTAACTACCTGGTCATTCCATGCTCTCCTGGATACACTGTGATTAGTGAAGCTTGTCACACATATTCTACACTGAGATCCAGGTGAAGCAGCTCACTGCCCAGGTAAGGGTCATGGGGACATATTGAGGGTCATAATGCCTTTAATGTGAAAGAGTAGGTTTAGATTAGATGTTAGGAAGAAATGCTTCCCAGTGAGGGTGTTGAGGCATTGGCACAGATTGCCCAGAGAAGCTGTGGCTGCTCCATCCTTGGGAGGGTTCAAGGTCAGGCTGGATGGGGCTTGGAGTAACCTGGATTAGTGGAAGGTGTCCCTGCCCATGGCAGGGGGGGTTGAAATAAGATGATCTTTAAAGTTCTTTCCAACCCAAACCATTCTTGGATTCTGTGACTGTAGGAGGAGGAAGGATTGCTCTGGGTCTCTCACCTTCCCAGACTCCATAAGTGGCAGACTGTGTGGAGAACCTCTCTCTACCAAACGCACCCTGAGAAAATAAGAGGATACATTTGTATAAGACTTTGAGAACTTAAATGAAAGTTAAACAGACACGGTCCAGTACATCCAGTTACCTTTTCCTTGGCTGCACTGTCCAAGCTGTGATGAGTCAGCCAATGATGCTCAGTTATTCACAAAGCAGTAAGACAGTTACAGGTTTCTACTTTCTGTCTTCAAGACTTCTGTATTAGCATTCCCATAGAGCATGTTTCTTTTAAGAATCTGAAACTCAGCTCTCTGGGAAGATGAGTAACTTTTTCCAACAGAGCCCTAAGGATTCTTTTTTGGATTCTCCTGGACCTCTATTTGTCACACTGAACTATGGCAGAGAATCAGTCGGAATCACAAAAAGTTTAGAGCAAACAGCCTAAATGGAATTAAGTGACACAATGGAGCCCAGAGAATGCTGAAGGAATGGAGTTTGTTTGGTCTGAAGGGGGGAAAAAACAAACAAAAAAAAAGACCAGGGGAGACTAACTGTACTTTCTTCACTACCTAAAGGCTAGTTGGAGAGCAGATGGACCCAGATTTCTTGGAATTGCACACCGTGAGGAGAAGAGGTCAGGTATATAACATGGCAGGAAGTCAGCTGGCTGCTTCCAAGAATATTCCAGCAAATCAATGCAATGAAGGTGAGGTTTTTTCCTCTACAGCCATTAAAGAGTTAATGCTTCAATAGAGTCTGTACCTGTCATGTCGAAGTGCTCTCATATCTACATAGACTGTTGTTGGATCTGGTCCTGCTGTACCCTAAGAATAGGGAGGAAGAAACAAAATCAACAGAAGCTAGAAGTGCTGCTTTCATTCTCACAGCCACAAAAATTCACAAATTTCTCTCCTCTTTTTACTGGCACTTCTAAAGCACTTCCCTAACCTACATGACATATAGCCCCCCATATAGCGACTGCTGCAAAGCTCTGCTCCTTGTTGAACCAGCCAATGAATGCACAAGAGAACTTTGTGTTTACACAGGTAAGCCTAAGTTCTTCAAATTTTCAAATGCAAAATTAAGTTTTTAAGATTTTACTTGGGTAAACACCTGCTCTAAAACCTACACAGCAAGTGCAAAGGCTGAAAGCATAAACCTCTGTGGATCTAACTCCTAACACTGCAGAAGCAGATGGACTTTAGACATGACAAGCACACATGCAGCACTATACCTGTTCAGCCAGCTTGCCCAGCCTGTTTGGCTGACAGCAGGACCACAAACAGAAGTAACAGAGGCCATCAAAGTGTGTGAAACAGAGAGAAAGGGGAAAAAAAAGAAAATACAAACAAAGAGGCACTGGAAACACAAGATACACACAGTAAGACAGAAAACAAAACTCATACTGTTTTAGAGTGAAAAGAAAATTTCCATTTCAGATCACTTCAGAGCCTGGCAGTTTCAGGAGGTTCTTTGGGAAACATGCAAGTCCCAGTTACTGAACAGCAAGAGGGTCAAGGTAGCTCATACATGTTTTTGTCACAATTCCTGCCTCCCCCTGCAAGGCTGCCTGCAGCTTCAGAAACACCTCCCCATCCAACCGTTCAGCAGGGCTGGAGGCTGTCTCTATTGACATGCTAACTTCAAACACCCACTCAGTTTGGCCATTCTTCTACATGAACTGAAACCTGAGGAATTAAAAGAGGCTAATACAGGTATCACTCTGGAAGAATGGAGGAAAGGGGTAAAACTACCCTCCCCACCCCGCCAAAAAAAGGGCTCCAGAATGGAAAATGGAGGTGAAAAAGGCATAAAATGAAGGGGAAGCTTAAACATGCTAACTTCAAACACCCACTCAGTTTGGCCATTCTTCTACATGAACTGAAACCTGAGGAATTAAAAGAGGCTAATACAGGTATCACTCTGGAAGAATGGAGGAAAGGGGTAAAACTACCCTCCCCACCCCGCCAAAAAAAGGGCTCCAGAATGGAAAATGGAGGTGAAAAAGGCATAAAATGAAGGGGAAGCTTAACTGCCCAGCAGTCCTACACTCCTCATGGGTTTTGGGAGTACTTTTCATGTTGCCATTCAACATCCTGCAGAAAAACTGTTCCCTCCCTCTTTGTGCAGTCTGAACAGTGAATGTCCCAAGGGTCTCTCTTCCTTGCACAGGCAGGTCAGGAAGTTGTTCTGTCACACTTGGCAGCTGAAATGTGTTAGTCAATGAATTTAAAATCTCAGTTTACAGTCATCTTGACTTCATGTGGATACTTCCCCTTTTTCTGTCTACTGATTCATACAAACCCTCTGGCCACATTTCTTTATAGCCATTTAGCTAGTGCTTGTTAAAACCTTTTCTCCTTTAACTGTGAAAGAAACAGTTGTCAAGGGCAACACATTTAAGAAAGTCATGTCCCAGGACATTTCCCTTGTACAAAACCCAGAACATGACAATATATTCTGAGAGGAAAAAGGCTTTTCCTCATCTCGAGGGCACCAGGAAGGAAAAAAAAGGAAACCCCAAGTTTTGCAGAAGGTTTTTGACTAGAAAGGAAACATCTAATTAAGAAAGGTTAGATTTAATCTAGTTAAATTACACATATTAGCAGCTGAATACTAAACTGCCAAAGGTGATTCTGGCCCACAGCATGTTGTTATCTCTGAGTGTGAAACAGATCTGTGTACTTTGTGGGCATATCCTCCCCCCTCAAAGCTGCTAGTTTTATAGGTTTAGTTAAAAAAAA
Organism: Acanthisitta chloris; assembly: GCF_000695815.1. Lineage (NCBI taxonomy): Eukaryota > Metazoa > Chordata > Aves > Passeriformes > Acanthisittidae > Acanthisitta > Acanthisitta chloris. The sequence continues at coordinate 17,221 of NW_008658846.1, forward strand.
GTTCCAGCTCTCACATGAGGTGAGACAAACATATTTTCATGCTGATAAAACTCATTTGAGATCTTTTAAAGCAAAAAGAAAACCTGCCAACCTTTTCAGTTTTCCTGTGTCTTACTTGAGGAACTCTGTTTTCCATTTAATTCCACATTATACACAAAGTTATTTTTCACACAAACTCTGGATCACACAGAAGCAGGAATAGTACTGCTTGTAATGTTTAGCACTTATGAACAGGAGGCTGTTTATATTGCTCCTGCATACTAGAAAGGAAACAAGTTGCTTAATCCTGACTCTCTGGATTAGAAAGGCAAATCAATTGCTCAATTAGTACAGAAAAGGTACAGATTAGTACAGATAATCCACATCCTCAAGGCTTATTTAACTCGGTGCTTAAGTAAGCAAGGGAGCTCTGATTCGTTAGGAAAAGAGATCCATATATGATTTCCTACCCAGTTCCCAGAGACTCCGTGTAAGGAGTAAGAAGTTTAATCTCACCTGCAAGCAGATTGCTACATTGACCCTGCACCCAAAGGTAGTGCTCACGGCACGAGCAGAGAGACCCAGGTCCTTGAACAGCTTGGAGAAGGACTGGGTCAGTGTGATCCGCGGTCTCTCCTCTGCAACCACCATGCAGGTCCGCACGCAGGACAGGTTAACTCCCTTCATCTGGGAGGTTAGGTGAAGAGAAGAACAGCATCAGTTTGAAGCAACAATTCTAGAAATAAACAGTTTTAATCTGCACAACAGAAGGGCTTATCATAGAATCAGCCAGGCTGGAAAAGACCTCCAAGATCATCAAGTCCAACAGAATTAGCAAGGCAGCTATAAGAATTTCTCTAATCTAAGACTAACTGAGTAAGTCTCAAAGGGGAGCTGTTGCAAAGGGCCTCAGACAAGAATGCACCAAAGGACATAAATTTTCACTCCTGTGACCAGCTGGAGCAGTGCAGAGGAGCCAGCAGAAGTCAACCAAGATCAAGATAAAGAACTTGATAGTCTTTGCAGAGGAGGTAATGAGCTAAGTCAAGATCCTATACAGAAGGAAGACACAAAGTTCATGGAAAGGACACTAAGGGACACCTTTTCAACAACCTCAATGGTCCACCAGAGACCATCCAAAACTCCCATGGAAGACCCCCAAGAAGCCACTGACTCAAAAGTGGGCTAATTAACATAAGAAGCAAGATAATCACCAACCAATAGAGGACAGAACACTAATTACTAAGAGTTAGGTAACTTGTGATCAATCAGCACGAATTTCTTTGTTCCTGAAAAGTTGTTGCAAAGGAGTTTACTCCTGATTTTGGTGACAGTTCCACGCCCTGCCACAGGCAGGGACACCTTCTACTAGTCCAGATTGCTCCAAGTGCCATCCAACCTGGCCTGGAACACTCCCAGGGCTGGGGAAGATTATATCCATTTCAGAACTCCACACTTTTGGTATCAAGTAATCTGAAAGCAAGTGAGACTTGCCGGGTTTTGGGGGCTTTTTGTTTTGGTTGTTTGAGGGAGAGGATTTCATTGTTTGGTAAGACTTTGGGCTTTTTTCTTCTGTTGGTGTTTTATGGTTTGGGGTTTTTTTGTTTAGTTTTTTTTTTGTTTCAGACACAAGCAAGTTGATAGGCTTACACTATATTTTGCCCTAAATCTCAGAAGCAGCAGCACAGAGGTGGCACAAACAAGCTGAACACATAAGACTTCTTGATTTTCTTCACCAGAAACACGAGAACTGAAACTTACAGCAATCTCAACATCCCCCAAAAATCAAGTCCTAATGAAAGGTTCTCACAGAAACACAAACCAAACTTCTGCAAACCAAAATGAAGCATTTTTAGAAAAACACATGTCTGTCTATGTCAGTATGTTGAAAAAATGAGGTCCACTCACCCGGAGAACATCAGTCTGTGTCCCAAGGCCTTTGGTGCACATCTCCATCACAGAGTATGAGCAGAAGGTGACACGCACTTTGTACTGACTGACAGCAGACAGCCACAGAGACACGTTGCTCTCCAGCTCCAGAGGAGGGACTAGGATGGACTGGTGACCTGAATATACACTGGGGACAGGAAGAAACAGAAACAGGAAAATGAGGGGCAGTCAAAGGAAATAGAGGAAAACTGAGAGCTTGGTATCCATCTGAACTTCTGCTCATCTTCTCCAAGAGACCAAGAATCTCTTAGTTAGCTGGGAACTATGGGGCTGAGTTAAGTCATGAACTTTACTGTGAGTGTATTTGTCCTGTGCAGCAAATTCTGCTGAGCTATCGCTAAACATTCAATGCCTTCAACAGACAGAACTTCTAACACTAAAATGTTAATGTTGGAGATATCAAAGAACCACAAAGTGATCTGGATTGGAAGGGACTCTAAAGCTAATCCTGTTCCACCCCTGCCACGGGCAGGAGGTCCTTCCACTAGACCAGGTTGCTCCAAGCCCCATCCAACCTGGCCTGAACACTCCCAGGGATGAGACAACCACAGCTTCTCTGGGCAACCTGTGCCAGTGCCTCAGCAGCCAATTCCAGTTCCAATTCCTAACTACCATCATTTCAGTTCTAGATTACAGTTAGTAACTGAGCTTATTTTTGTGAGTCATTCTAGGGGAAAAAGCACCTTTTACCTTGAGTGAAATGAGTGTTTAACACCATTCAAGTTTCTAGTGCAATTTTCTAGCCTTTGCCATGGGAGTCTCAGTTTTTAAAGAGTGTTTATGTGAAATATTTAACCTGGACACCAGTTAACTTGAGTGGACAGGAGGTCAAATTCAGGATCAGAATGTGCCACGTTTTAATCTTTGGGTTTGTTTTCCTCTACATTTCTACTACAATTCTCCCATCACCAAGGTTTGTCCTCTGTCCTCCCTGCCTCACTTGATTGACGATATCAGATGCTACCTAAGTTCAAATTTGGCTTTCCTTCAGTGCACTTCCTTTCCAGTTGGGGAAATTAGAGAGGGAAGGGACAGGTATAACTACAGCAAATGTACCTGTTTACAAAACAACCTTTTGTTTTCAGTTTCTGCTAAAACTCCATTAAATATTGGGATTAGTTAAAGCATAGAATCATAGAATCATGGAATCAA
>NW_008658847.1:0-6413 GCF_000695815.1 Acanthisitta chloris
ATGTTTTGTATTTACTTGTGGATTACAGTGTGGCTGCTTAAAAGTAGAGAAGGTGGCAGTGATTTGTTTGCACCCATAGATCTGTAATGCTTGAATGTAGAGATGGAAGCTTTGCTACTGTAAATATTAATGAGATATGTTTTACTCTCTATTCATTGAATATCATGATGCTGATAATTGAATAGTTTCTAGGTGCCCAGAAAGCACACTCTTTATTCAAACATGCATAGGAAATGAAAGCTTCACCTTTTGGCCAAAATTTGATCATTTGAGTCCCAGACCAAGAATTTAACTTTAATGTAAGACATTAGCTCAGTATCAATAGCAGACATCTAGGAAAGAATAAGGGAGTCATTTTGTGATGGCAGTGGATTTTGAAGTGAGCTTCTTTCATTGGAACAGCTTACCTGGTAGGTATGGCTACAAGGTCTCTGCAATAATGTTAGGTACCTGACAATTCAATCCCACAGAACTATCATGTCTCATGCCAAATGAAAACGAATTTGGACAGATATTGACCTCTCTGTCTGTGCTGAATAACCTGAGTCTACTCAATACAGTGTGTAGTGATGCGTAATTTAATCACAATCAAAGCAAGCAGTGAGCATTTTTGTTGTTAATTGTTTCTGGTTTTCCCATACTGGTTCATGAGTGGATTTCATGGTTTTTTTTTTGTTTGTTTGGGGTTTTTTTTCTTCACTTTTTAGTGGTTGTTGTGATTTTAATTATCTGTTTCTACTTGCCCAGAAGAAAATTTCCTCCTGGCAGAAATATGAAAGCCATGAGGCAATATTAGGGAGAATTGCTGTCTAATATACTGGAAATTCATGTTGTCCAAATAGAAGGGCAGCACCACAGAAAGGTTGTTGATGACAATTCTGTAGTGTTTCTGTCTTTATTTTGCCTCTTTGTTCTTGCCCTTGGTTCTTTCTCCACAGGCAATAGAAATGCTGCCTGTCATGAATCTGACACTGGGTGTCTAGCTGAGTTCTTCAAGGCAGAATGATTCGGAATTGTATGTGCAGAAAATTTAATTAAGCACTTGAAAAAAAATAATTGTGCTTTTTGTTTCAGCAACTTAGAAGCAAATTTCAATTCAGGAGACAGGTTCTGCAGCTCTCACCTCCCCATGGCTTCTTATGTAAAGTATCAAAGAAATTTTGAGACCCTCTGCCAAAGCTCCATGAGAAATGAACCTATCTACTTGTATTTCCACCAAATATTTAACAGCTAGGCATTTGCCACCAGGGAAAATGATCTGGGTTCTTATTTTATACAAATGCTGGTCGCCCCATGTAAACACAGCAGTATGTCCACAGGCAAGTTCATATATAGTGATTATTTTTTGCTTAGCTAGTTGATTGTTTCTTTTAAGAAGCTTAGAGCCACTCTGGTAGCTCAGGTGACTGAACTCAATCCTTTAAGTAAAGAACAGTCCAAGAGTTTTTAAAATGGTAAAGAGAATTTTTGCCATAGGCAGAAATTTGTACATGTGAAGTATGAAGCGTTACTTGCAAAAAACTTCTGATGGACAAAGACAGAAGTGATTGGTGAATAGACTTTGAGGAGTAAATGTGTCCTGGTCAATGTCCTGCTCCTGATTTCTAATGACTGACTTAACTATTTTTCACTCCAATTTTCACAGAATCACAGAATATACAGAGTTGGAAGGGATCCTTGTGGATCATCTAGTCCAACTCCTGGCCCTGCACGGGACATCCCCAATAATCACACCATGTGTCTAAGAGCATTGTCTAAACTTCTCTTGAATTCTGTCAGGGTTGGTGGTATGACCACTTCCCTGGAGAGCCTGTACCAGTGCCCAACCACCCTCTGGGTGAAGAACCATTTTCTAATGTCCAGCCTAAACATCCCTTGACACAACTTCAGACCATTCCCTCAGGTCCTGTCACTGGTTGCCAGAGAGAAGACTGGAAGGTCTCTTCTAGTCTGTTTAACTCTTGATCACCTCATTGGTGCTTCTAAGGCTAGAGTTTCAGACAGTACTAAAGAAATGGAAGTGGCACTGTGATGTAAGCAGTACACTTGTGTTTAGCAGGTACATTTCCTCCCATGGCTGCACTGCTTTGGGAGCCCGGTGTCATGAACCACCCTTAAGGGGAAGGAAGCATCCAGGATTCATGCAAAAGTTTACTGAGTTTTATTAGTAAACTATACACTTGGCATGGAAATTAACATAAGTTGGTCTCTGTTCTCTAAGTATAAGCACATGGTAGTGGGTTTTGAATAAAGGGGTAGGGTGAAAGGGAAGAGAGAGAATAAAAGGAAAAGGGAGAGAGTAAGAAAGGAAGAAAGAGAGCTCACCAGTTCTGGCTCCAGTGTCGATCCAGCTGATGGGGTGTCCAGGTTCCTGGGGTGCATGCCCACCTGGGCTACATGAAGGTAACTTTTTATAGAAAAGTTTTCCCCACCCTGGAGGCAAGTGTCTCACTTTCTATGCAAATTAGTTATCATGCACAATCCATTCTTCTAAACCTTTCTGGAAGTGGGTTGGAGGTCTTTGAGGGGCTTTGGGGATCTTGACCCCCCCTACTGGGTTGGCCTTCAGTTGGCAGTCCATGCTCACTTCTCAACCTGATTCCTGCAGTTGCATTGTACTGTGTTGTTATCTTCAGGAGCCACAACAAGGATGTTTGTCCCTCAGAAGTGCTTCCCTGTCTCCAAATGGCCTGCTTCGCCAGCCATATCCTGTTCTTTCTCACACTGTGTTATTACCAAAAGTCTTTGGTTAGCTCCACAGCTAGATGGCTATTGGTGTTTGAAACATACACATTAGCCCATTATCTTCTAGGATTCTACACCTGGGAAGGCTGAAATTGTGATTTGCATTTTCCTTCTTGCTTGAGGGTGTGCTGTGGGCAATATCACTGCTAAGTACTAAGAGAATGGTATATCTCTCTGGGTATGGAGTGGGAATAGTGCCCATAGTTCTGAGCAACTTGGAGATATGGATATGTTTTGACATGAGATTAGGTAGTCCTGATGTTCTGGACAAATAAAGCAGTTTTACAAGAGAGTACAGTGGGTCTCAGTGCTGGTCAGTACCATAGGAAGGCGAGTCCATAGCTTGTCCTTTTGGAGTAGATGGCCTATACATGACAAAGCAATCATCTCTAGGGCTCTTAATGGTTTGGCCTGTTTAGTTGTTCTGGAAGTTTTGCAGGACTCTTGGCTACATATACATGTGCTAAAATGGGCTCTACAGGCACAGTAGCCTGTTTATTATTGCTTGAGGGAAATAAATGGCTGCTTGTATTATGCATGAGCATGCTGTGGTACTGCATTACTCTGTCTTCCATCAATATGTCTTGTTCTCTTCCTTTTATCAGCTAATGCTCGTGATAATTCCAGAGGTGCATCTTAAAGCTCAACCAAATGAACATCATAACCCAAACAGGTGGAAGAACATGATATTAGGCTTTTGCATATTCTAATACATGAAACAGTCAGCCAGATAGTTATGTTTTAACAACATAATCAAAACAGAGATATATCTGTGTAATAAAATTGACTGTTGCTGTAACCAATACACTTAGAATGATTACATGATTATAATAAAAATGCAGTGGTTCTTTGCTACATTAATTAGCTGTTGATTTAATGTTATACAAATGCACTTCCTTTCAAGCAATCATATTTCTTGCTGACATTTCTGAATAGAACTACCAATTAGTTAAACATGGGTAAATAGCAGTGTTGATTATAGGTAAGCTACAACAGAAGACAGTGGAATGGGGCGTCACAATTTTAAACTTTTAACATGTTGCTTTCCAAAGCCTGTTGTTATTAACACACACTTTTGGTGGCATTAACACCTTTTTAAATAAGCACACACCTCTGATATCCACTACATAGCTGAAGTTGCTAAAGAAATAGAGGTTGCTTCTCTCCAATGAACTTTTCTGTGAGATCCTATATTCCCGTATCCCTAGCTGGAGGTGACTTGGAGATTAACAGTATGTAGTTTTTCCTCTAGACCTTGTTTCTTTAAAAGAAGTCTTTTTGTGTGCCATCTCTTGTAAAGTTTTCCTTATATAGCTTGATATTTTCTTGGCTGCTTCCCTCCTAGTTATATTAAAAGAACATACAATATTTCTTGCAGGACTCTCTCCTACATACAGATACATCTTTCTGTGTAAAACATTTCCCTAAGCAATAAGCTATCAGTGCAATAAGTCTGCAACTTAATGTCCTTGGAACTCTGCATGAGGGTTTTCTACATTTGAAAAACTATAATTAGCCAAGACTTTTTTGAGTGGTATTAATAGTTAAAATCAGCCAAGTGCATTCTCAGTTTGTTTGAGCAGCAACAAGCCAATTCAGTCAATCGTGCCTTTTGATAAGCTGTTTCACAGAAAGCCATGCAAAGTACGGTAAAAACAACCTCTTTTTTTTCCTTGAAAAATGGTTAAAAAACATAAAAATTGTATTTCACAGCCTGATTAGGATTTGAACTTTTATTCTGAAAACTACACAAAGTGATAAGCTCTTCTGGATTCTGCAGATCTATGGTGGTCTGTAATTTAAAAATTCATTTGCTATCAGAACTCCTCATCTTGCACATGCAAACATTACCATGCTTTTAGCATTTGGATTCAGATTTTTACAAGACTCATGCACAAAGGTGATAGAACATAATCTGGGAAACTGAGGGGGAAAAAAACACATTAAAAAGCTATTATACAAAATATGGATTGGTAGCATATTTTCTTCATTGTTTTATTAGTTCAAAACTGTTATTTCCTCTGAAGGACTGACTAAGGAATAAAGATATACATGAACCTGAGGCCATAGAAAACCCTTTACCTTGGATTTTGCATTTGGAAGACAGAGCCGAAGCCATCAGAAAGGAAGGAGGTGAATAGAAAGTAAATTGTGATTTTAAATGCTTCAGTTTGGAAGGCATCAGTGGAAGACTAGATCCACTGGCCTTTTTGCTGCCTTCTCTTCTCTTCTGTCAGACTTGCAGGTATATCTGGTGGCAGATGCCAGAAAGACCCACATAGAGATTGGCAGATTTTAATAAGCTCCTGTTAACCTGCTGAAATTTCCCTTCTGGTAACCAGTGTCAGGCATCCACTCCAGAAAATGATTCAATTTATCTGCCTATGATAACACATAAGCATCCATTAAAGCATCCATTAAAATCTCAAGTCTCTACTTCAGTGGGACACAAGCCCACATTTAAGACTAGGTACATATTTAAGTGCTGTTCAGAACAGGTTTTTTTATTATCAGGCTTTATTTTTATTACATGAACACAAAGAGGAACAGCATGGGGGTGTTTGGATTTTGGTTTTGCTTTTAATTTCTGACTTGTTTTATGTTCTGGTAACCAAAATATTTTTAGACAAGTGGTTTGCACTGTTAGCTTTGAAAAAAAACAGCACCACATCCAGTTGGAGTTAGCAGCCAGACTTCAGGTTCTTAATTATTCAAGACTTAACTATTTTTATTTTTCTTGTTGCATGGCATATATCAAATCAATTTTCACACTTGCAAAGAGGAAAGCGGTGTCTGCTTTGGGAAGTGTTTTTGCTCTACTTCTTGCTTTCTTGTTTCTGTGAAATGCAAGAGAAAACAGCCAAAGTTATCAGTCATCCCTTGTGCTTTAAATGCAAAGACCCTTAAGAATGGAAGGAGGTGTTTGGTACGTGGTAAAATCCATACAGTTCTTGAAAGCCATACCCATTTGAAAACCTCCAAGAACTGCAGTCTGCACAATACCTCTCAACAGCCAGTTTCATTGCTTTACTGTTGCCCTGGGGAAAAATCTTTTTCTTCTATCCAGTTTGATCCTCTCTCATTTCACTTGATACCTTTTGCCCCACATCCTCCTGCTGCACCACTGTGAAGAGCCTGTCTCTGTCTTCTTAATGACCTCCTCACAGATAATGGAAGGCTGCTATTAGATCCCCCCGAAGTCTTCACTTTCAGAGGCTAAAAACCTCTCCCTGCAGGTCATGTGCTCCACCTTGATATCCTTCCACTGAATTAGCTGCATTTGATCATCATCCTTCCTGTGCTGGAGGCCCAAAACTGCAGTGCTTCTGATGATCACTTAGTAGAGGAGGATGATGGGCTGTGCTTCTGGTAATCCAGCCCAGGATGCTGCTTGCCTTCTTGGCTATCAGGGCACCCTGCTGGCTCATATTCCCTTTAGTGGATTTATATCTTTATCTTAAAGGGAATGTTACTCAATTACTAAAACTTTATAGAGCTAACCAAGCCCTTGGTGCCAAGAGCTGCATTTGACAGAATTGCTTGGCCTCACTCAGCAACAAAGTGCTCCCTTATTCTCCTACCAGGCTTGGCTGATCCTGGAATCTGTAAAGGCTGTGTATTCTGGTCTGTCATGTATTTGGTGAATTGTAAATGTTCTGTGCTGACTC
>NW_008658847.1:6471-33070 GCF_000695815.1 Acanthisitta chloris
TCCCTGGTGACAGTGACCTGCTATTTTGAGCAAGAGTTGATGCATTATTGATTAATCCAGCTTAGACTGCACTTAAAGTGGTTGTACTTTAATTACATCTGGTACCTAGAAATAATAGCTTAGCATTTCAGAGGCTTCTTGGAAGGGATGAGCTTTTGTGTGCTGCAGAATGTTTATTCTGATGGTATTTTTGTCTTATCAGAAAAAAAAAGTGGATCTTTTAACAGTATTCTTTTAATCTGGTTGCTTTCATATAACAATAATTTATCATTAGTAAGCTTCTTTTTCCCTGTAGATGTCTCATTTTAGCAGTGCAATTTGTTACTTCGAAAGAAAACAATGTATCACTTGAAACCACTATGCTGTAATCTCAAAATGAAGCTTCTTTATTGAACCTTTTCTTTCTGTGTGTCTCTCTGTGATTTTTGGTCAGTTACTCCTGTTTTATTAATGTTCAGTTCTGTTACAATAATTTATCTTAATAGTTTCTGGCTGTTCCCATTAGCATACTGTCTTTCTTTCTGATACTGAGAGCAGAGAGTAGACAATGTAGCTAAGTTTCATGGTTTGAAAAATAAGTCTCCAGGTAGCTTTCACATAAAAACGTTCTATTTTCTTTTGTGGGTACTAATAATACCTCTTTAGCATCATGCTGATTGTGAAACATTTAAGATTCTACTGCTGACAGAAGCAGACTTTATCTAGTAGTTTTAAGAGAGGAGATCTACATTTTCACACATCCTCTACATAATTTCTTGGGTGAATCACTTCAATAAAATTACCAGCTAAAGTAAAATCAGCTTAAAATATAATGACTTATTGATTAAAAACAGTTAAATGTGTTAAAGTGTTATCAACATTAGCAGGTGCTAGAGGTATGTTGTTTAAGCATAAATTTCAGAGGTGCTACCAAATCAGGCATCCAAAATCTTCATGTTTTATATGCATTTTGGATTGCATTCAAACATTTAGAGTAAAAATGTTTATCATACATATCTTTTTATTTGTGCTCAGTGCATAAAATACCTGATGCATACTGTGGTACTTGATGTGTTAGGTAGTGTCTGGGGAAGGTAGTCTCTTTCCTGAGAAATTTATTGTCAAGGTTTAAGAGCAAACTGCAGGTGGGTATAGATGTTTAAGGTAGCATAGAGACAAGAGAGATCAACATGAGAAGTAACAGTGCTACTACCTACTTGCTGAAAGTAGGGGTAAAATGCAGCAAGGGAAACTTGTAAACAAATATCCATGAATGGATATTCCGCTAATGGGTGCTTGCTGCAAGCTTGGTCTAGAGCAGGAACAGGACCATTAGAAAATGTGCAATTGGTGAGCTTTGTGGCACAGTCTCCACCTTGGCAGTGGAGAACAGAATTCCCTGCTTGGTTCAGCTGAGATGGGGAAGACCTACTTGGGGACAATGAGTCGGTCAAAGTACCAAAGGGGGAAACTACTTCTTTCAGTAGAATTTGGAATAATGGGGAGTGGGAGAAGGGAGTGACGTCAAAGGCAGAGAAGAGCATGCTACAAGCTGAGAGGGATTCAAAGCAGTGGAGTATGTATGCATTTATTTATTTATTTATCTTCTAAGGACTTTGTGGAAAGAAAAATTTGACATGAACTAATACTGGTAATTTTTTGGGGACAAGCCTGAGAGAAATATATGCTCATGCTCATCAACATTTTCTTATCTTAGCAGTCTTTATTTGGCAAAAGAAAAATAGTGGAATTGCATGCAAGAGTGTCAGTTTGCAGGATCTTACATACGACACAATAGCATAAATGCCCAAATGTTACCATCCATATGGAGAAAAGGCAAAGAGTTTAGCTTGTGCAAGGACTTCAGACTGCAGCTTTCTCAGAATAGGGATCAAAGTGCAGTGTACCCTGATTGCTGAAGATAGCAGTGCTTGTACAAGAGCCACAGGATATGTACAAATACTTGTGTTTTTCTGACCTGGGTTTCTGAGCATCAGATGCCAAATTTGCTGCAAAAGCACAAAGGGAATAGAGAGATCAAGGGGAGAAAAAAACAAACCTAAGTTATTGAACTTCATGATTGTTCAGCTGTTAATATATTAAGTAAAAATGCTTATTGAGTTAATGTACAGAATATATAAATCTTTTCAGCACATATGTGTCATGACTTAAAAGCAAACTTCTTTTTGGTTTTTCATTCAGAGTGAAATAACAGTACCTCTGGTGATCATAAAGGAATGCAGCTTTGTGGCAGATGTATATTTTTTTCTTCCTTTGTAATCTGGCTGAGCAATACCTGAGAATAACTATAAACTTAATCCTCATGAGAAAAATAAGGACAATAAAGTCACAAATGGTCTCCATATGTCCATATGAAGTCTTAAGCACTGAATAAAGTCGATATCACAAGAGTGTAATGTTTTTTCTTTCTCTTAAATCAACAGTCAATTAGCTTTGTCTGGGGAGTACATAGAAGCTCTGTTCCTTTGCATAGCTCTTTGGATCTTGCAAAGCTTTAGAATGATTCTGGAGCTGTTTTCTTTTTATTTACATGTCCTTTTCCCTAGCTTAAAGTTGTGGGGTTTTTTTCTGTGCATGTACACAGATGTGTATCTAAGCAAAACAAGATTTCTGGTTTGATTTTGCTTTGTGCAGTCTGCCTAGTTGTAAAGTGTTTTTCAAGGCTGTGCTGTAAACCTTGCTGATTCTGCAGCACACACAGGCTCTCAGAAGGTCATCAGAGCCATCCCAAAGTTTTTTGGGGGCACTCAGTTTGTACTGTGCGCATACAGCATCTCTCACAGTAGGATAATGTGGGTGAGCAGAGCTTCTTGGGTGGTAAAATAATGCAAATAATTAAATAACAACTATGACCAAATGTGTCTGTGCTACTAGCTCATGATATGAGGAAGTGAGATTTTGGGAGATGGTTTTAGGGATGGGTCTTTTTTTAAGCTCAATCTTACCTTTTAATCTTACCATCACATGTTAGGTGAAGCATGAACACAATGGAAACAGTTACAGTTTTTGAAAAACTTACACTGAAAGTGCAGAAATATAAAAAAATTATTAATTAAATTATTTATAATATAAACCATATTATTATTAGAAGTTAGTCATGGAATTATTTTGATAAAAATTATCCTTGAAGCTTACATTTAAAGAAATGTGTAGGCACAGATGCCTTGGAAGACATCTGCACTGCAACTTGAAGAAATTTTATAAACAAAGTAGCTTCGCTTAATCTAGAATCTCTCTACCTGTAAATGTTTCTTAGTGACTTCCACAACAGGGCGTTCATGCAAAGAAAGAAACATAAAAGGCTGTGCTAAAACTCATTACAAGTCTGCTCAACATCTCCCCCTATACTGCCAGCCCGCGGACAACAAGAGGACAGTCTACTTTCATTTTGCTGCTTGACCTTCTGGTTAAACAACAATAATCAGTATGGCTTAACATTGAATAAAGGACTGTTGAATATCTTATAAGATTGTTATGACATTTATGACATTTGAATAATTTGAGGGATCTGAGGAAGAAGGATGAATATGAAAAGCTTACTGTATAGTGTCTCCGTTCAAGAACATTTTTACATATGTGTGTAACTGTAGACAAATTGAAAACAATGGGTAAACGTCAAGAGTTAAAGACATGCTTAAATACTCTCCTGAACCAAGGCTTAAGCACCCAGTAAACCTGTAGTGCTCTTGTAGTACAGATATGTCATGTCAACACTCCCTTTCTAACTTTAGTGAAGTGTTATGGGTACATCTGCTGCTTCCAGTGAAAAATAGACCGGATTTGAAGTGATAGCTGTTGCTGCAGGAGATTTCTGTAATAGCTGCCAAATGGGAGGGAGGAGGGGAAGACAGCAGCAGAGGAAGCTGTAACCTTCCTGCTTCAAAAAAAGAAACAAATCAATCAGTAGCTCTATGCAGGGAATTGGAGAACCTGCCCAACATCTGTCAGATGAAAACTGACACGCTGCAGCAGAATCTGCTTTATTACCAACCATTGTGGGTGTTCTGCCTTCAGAGATGCATTCAGAGAGCGTACGCAGTTCATTACACGGTACAAAGGTGGCGTGTCAGCGTCAGTGCATCCCTACATAACTTTGAAGCAGTAGCTCATCAACAAATATAAACAAAGATTTATATCATTGATATTCTTTTCTAAAGCTCTTGTTTCTGGATTACTACAAGCAGTGTGACACTTTGATACAAGTGGACTGCTAACCAAAATGTACAGTGAATACACTAGAAATGGTGGTGGTTGTTTCAGCAAGAGTAAGTGGTTTAGAGGGAGGTCTCAGTACAGTACAGAAATTGCCCAGCTCGTGGTAGCATGCAGAAACACCTTTTTAGCCTCAGGAGCTCCCTGGAAAAAGTGCAACTCCTTGGAATGGGGCTATCCACTGAGTGAACCCCACTGCTTCTGGTTTCTGCTGTTTTGTTGTAAGGGTAAGTGTTGATTTTGGCTAGTGTTAATGACAAGGTGAACAAAAATACAGGTAGGTGCCTTTAGAACAGGAAATTTTGGGGACGCAAAGCAGGGGCTCTTACCTTCCTGCCTCTAACTGTAGGAACCTAACCAGAATGTACTGAAGTCTTAACAATCTTTCTATAGGGACAGTGTGTAAACAATATGATTGGACAGGTGAATGGATCACTGAGTGCTGATTCCCAGTTCTAGCACTTTGCTGGTGAGTGTGATCTCTCAGCAGTAGAGTCTACTACTCTCTAATGAGTAGCAAGTGTTGAACACCAGAAGTAAAGTGGCCAAAGCTACTCTGAGCCACACAGACTCATAGAGTCATAGAATCATTAAGAGTAGAAAAGACCTCCAAGATCACCAAGTCCAACCTTTGACTGAACACCACCTTGTCAACAAAACCATAGCACTAAGTGCGATGTCTAGTCATTTCTTGAGCACTTCTAGGGGCAGTGACTCCACCACTTCCTTAGGCAGCCCATTCCAATGCATAACCACCCTTTCAGTGAAGAAATTCTTCCTGATGTCCAACCTGAACCTCCCTGGCACAGCTTGAGGCCATTTTCTCTTGTCCTCACTAGCCATCTGGGAGAAGAGACTGAGCTCCACCTTGCTACAACCTCCTTTCAGGTAGTTGTAGAGAGCTATAAGGTCTTCCTTGAACCTCCTTTTCTTCAAGCTAAACAAGTCCAATTCCCTCAGACACTCCTCATGTGATGTACTCTCCAGACCCTTCACCAGCTCTACTGCCCTTTTCTGGACATGCTCCAGCACCTCAATGTCTTTGGCCCTGAACTGGAGATAGTACTCAAGGTGTGGCCTCACCAGTGCCAAGTACAGGGAGACAATCACTTCCCTGGTCTAGCTGACCACACTATTTCTGATACAAGCCAGGATACCGTCAGCCTTCTTGGCCACTTGAGCACACTGCTGGCTCATATTCATCTGGCTGTTGACAAGGACCCCCCGGTCTTTTTCTTCCAGGCAGCTTTCCAGCCACTTTGCCCCAAGCCTGTAGGATTGTATGGGGTTGTTGTGGCCCAAGGGCAGGACCTGTCACTTTGCCTTGTTGAACCCTATACCATTGGCCTCAGCCCATCAACTGAGCCTGTCCAGACTTTTAGCAATACATGCTGTGTCAAACATACTGCGATGATCACTGTCTTAGTGAACAACATCTATACATCTTGAATGGAAGCCTGACTGATGGCTGCCTGATCTCAGCAGAGTAAGGTTTTGCCTAATAGTTTGGGCTAATTAAATGTATTTGCTTTCTTAAAGGTTTTGTGCAACAGGCTGTAACTATACCTTTATTTTTATATCACTGTGAAAATACTGTTATGCAAAGGAGTGGCAGAGTTTCAAAATAATTAAACTGTAAGTTTGAAAATATTTATGCATTTCTTGCCCTTTTCAAAAACTTGTTTCAAAATCATGCATAATTAAAAAGAGCCCAGTGGATCTATAATGTGAACGAGCAGCAATACATAAAGTATCTTGTACCCATCACATTTAATTGTCTTTGAATCACAAACAAAGTACATTTGGAATGAGCCCTTCTGCTTTTTATAGTAGACCTCTTACTGTTTCTGACTCCTTCTGCTAATACTCATAGGTAACTTACTTTGATGGCATCTCTTGGCAATTCATGCATACACCTTTGTTTTAGGGACATGCAGTGTTGAGTTGCAGCCAGATGGTCTAGACAGATGATTAAGAAGTATGAAATGATGCACCAGAGCACTTATCTCCTGCTGCTCTGTCACATTGAACAAACACTTAATGAAATCTGAAGTGTAATAGCTAAAAATATATACTGCAGTACAATGGACTTTCACACATCCTTCTGGGATTTAGCTGTTTTTAAATATGGCTTCTGAAAAAAGTTGCCCTTTGGTTCCATTTCTGGACAAGTTCCTAGGGAGCTGATGACCCTGAGCTGGGCAAAGAACATAATTATTTATTCTGTGTTGGGAATTTTATGTCTTAGTCTGGAAATTATCCATAAAAATTAGACTATTCTTCAATGTGGTCTGTTATTCACCAAATAATTTGCTGACATCCTTGTTCAAGGGAATGCTTGCCAGCAATCAGTTTTGAGATCTTGCAATGCAAAATTTGAACCCTTTAATGAGATGCAGTGTGCGTGTTAAAAATCTGCTTTTGGCCTTTAGAACGTAGTCCTTAGAATCAGATTTCTAGTGTACAATTACAAGTCCAGTATTTACCTTCCTAGAACATTCTGTAATCATTCATACTCGCTGTACATTTGCTGAGATGTTTGCAGAAAGCAATGTACAAAGGGCACAGACATACATATAATGAGTGTCTTTAAAACTTTGAATAAATATTCATCAAATATTAAATTTTCATTCTGGTCCTCATGATATTAGATGTTACCAAAGCTAATATCAAAGCGTCAGAGGTGTGATAAATCTTCAAAAATAGTGTTGAAATGATGATAGGTAGAGTTTAAAAGTACACAGACCAGAGAGGAAGTAGATTTTAACTGAAAAAAAAACACTTGGTAAAGTAACCATCTTCAAATTCTGTTCTCCTGCTTCAGGCATATGAAATGTGGCTTGATCCTGCTGGAATATGAGCCCAAGATTGTGGAGGATGGCTTTGGTAGATCTCTAAAACTCTGGTCAGATCTTACTGCTCACATCCCCTCTGGTTTGTATTTAAGAAGAGATCATGTTCAGAAGGACTACCCTATTGTAATGCGATGCTGCACAGTAACACAAAGGCTGTTGTAATTTCTAATTGTTGTGAAATGTATTTTATCAGCCATTAATAAAACTTTCAAATTTTGATGAATTTGTAGAACGCTTAAATTCACTAATGCAAGATGGTCATAGGTTAAATCCATGTCTAGTGTAAGATTTATTCACTTAATTACATTTTTCCCAAAAGGGTTTCATCACTGTACAAGGTAATGCATGGATATACCCAGTCATTTGTTTTAGCTTGAATACACTTTCAGGGGTTTTGGATCCCAGCAGCAATAAATTCTAGACCATATTTTACCTTGAAATTTAATCAAGGGTAGAGGGCTTCCTTTTATGCAGCTGTGAGTATGTAGGAACACATGTGCCCCTAGATGTGCATACAGTGATAGGAATTGCATCAGTGTTGTCACAACTATTAGTTCTGCTGCAATAATTGCACATTTACCAGAAAACCAAGAAGAATATTTAACCCCTTCACTCAACATCAACAAAATTAAGAAATCTTGTAATGAGGAACAAATTTTTTGTTGGTGTATGAACACAGACAGTATTGTGAAGTTACCCAAGTCTGAATTAGGCAATTTCAGTTATCTATATGTAACCAAGCAGAATGAGTTTTCCTACTTTTCTAGTTCAACACATGTACATGTCAACTGGAGTGCTGAAAGGCTACAGTGCAGATTTCAGCTGTCAGCTGCAACATGTTACTTTACTTTGGGATTTTTTTTAAGGTCACTGGAATGGGAAAGAGATATTTTTCAACTGTTCTTAACTGTTCATCAGCCTATTTAAAATAACACTTCAAAGAAGTTGAATGTGATGAGGTTTTTCCATCCTGGGTTTTCTCCTGGTTTTGTTCTGTAAAAAAAGCTTGAACTTAAAAAGGCAACTTCAGCTGTTTTGAAGGTGTGATCTGTGGGTCTCTTTCCACAAGATGCTGTGTATTTTGCTTCAGCTAAGCACAGTGTGTCATCCTGTGCATGGCAATATCCTACACATGCGAGTAGTCCTCTGCTCATTTTGAGAATCTTCCCCTGACCTGATTTTATTTTCTTGTGGTTTTGCTATCCAGCACATCATACTTGAGGTGTCAGAAACAGGTTCTTAAGTACTGCTTCTTTCCTGTTGTAAGTGGCTCTAGTCAGGTTGCAGTGATGAATTTGCTGTTCAGAATGTTTCCCAGAATGTATAGGACATAGGTGTCTATTCCCACATATGGACTGACCATCTCATATCTGGATTTCCTGGACTTCTGGGTCAGATTTCTCTCTCCTAGGAGCTAGATGGTGACAAAAAGAGAAATTCAGGGCAGACACTGCATTCTCTGGCTCATATTTTTTGCCTAGCAGCTCTAAAATATGAGGACACAGTGTAGAAGATTATAGGAAAATGTCATTGTTACTACACATTTTTAGTTACTTTTTATTTCTTAGGGTTAGTGAAAGGGAAAGGTTATTTAGTGTACACCTTTTGTGGTGAACTTTCTACTCAACAGCAGTTTTGATTTATATCAGGATTAACTAATAGGACACTGAAAACAGCATTGCTTAGTTTTGGTTTATAGTTTTCGTGTCCACTGTGGTTTGAACAGAATGATCCTCAGACAATATGGGAAGGATTGCAGGAAGCCACAAAATATTTCTCTTAGCTCCCTCTCGCACATGCAGTGGATGGTTCCTGGGTTTGATTAATATTTTCTGTTCAATTAGTATAGCAATGGCATTTATATGGAGCTTTTGTGATCCTACGGGTTTTGTTTTAAGTTCCCTGTAAGCCACTTTCATTTTATGATTCTAAAAATGCCACTTGTGAGCTTCTTAAAATGCTTTTATTGTTCCTTGTTCCCTGATCTGTTTGTTGTAGATTGCAACCAGGTTCTGTTTTAAGTCAGGCCAAGAGCATCCCTCAACAGTCATTTATGCCTTGTTGCATCCATCATGTGTCAAACAGGGTCTCCCTCGACTGCCAGGAGCACTGGAAGCACAGTTGTCAGGATTTAAGGTGAATGAAGAGCAACTCGACAGGCAGAAATGATGTTTCCCGTATGAGCCAACATCCATTCATAGTTTCTGGGAAATCCTGGGGCTGTTTGAGCCAACACATGAATGTTCTTTGGTGTGAACAGCATGCAGCAAGTGCACACTGACACTGAGAATCCTTTGGTCAGCTCAACAAACAAGGAGAAAAGCCTTTCATTCATGAGTATTCCAGTAATTATGGTCATCAGGATGGTTTCACTGTTTTACCAAAGTGTGAGGGTCCTGCAGGTTTCAGGAATTTGTATGCCAAGAATTACAGACTGTGCGCTTCATATTATTGTCACTGCCCTTCAGGAGGTTTTTGTGGTTTTGTGTAAAATCCTTCAATAGTCTTCCTAGAAAGCAAAATCAGAGCAATGCTGCTGAGGTGCTCCATCACACCACATGAAAAACAAATGGCTTATAAACAGTGGCCAACAGGCTTCCAGGCTTCGCTCTTGTGGCTTTTCCCCAGAGCAAGGTGAAGTACAAAGTGCTGTTGAGGATGTGTCTAATTTGCTGGCATAGCACTGCCATGTAAAGTAAAATGCTGTTGAAATGCATAAATAGATTTGTGTAAGCCCTCTGTATTTTGAAAGCAGACTGAGGTGATTTCAGATTAGCATCTTCATCTAAAGTCATTTCCAGACAAAAGCACAGTACTTGAAAAGATACCATTGATGAAATAAGGCCTATTTATGCATGAGCATTTGCCATAGTCCCTGTCACCATAGTAACTGAGACCTGGATTCACAAATCATGTAATTCCCACTTAAGCACCTGGGTACCTCTAAAGTTCTGGGCCCAAGTGTTTCTCAAGTAAATGTGAACTCACCATACAGGCCTTCTATGAATTGCAAGAAATTATCCCTTCTTCATAATTTTTTCCCCTTGAGCAAGAAAGCTCTGGCACGGGGTGTAATGATTCTTTGTAGTCGGCCTATCAGTCATAGTGTGGCAATATGTTGAAAAGTTGTATCTAAAAGGTTATACTGGAAACAGTCGGTTTCTGAACTTCTGGACATTTGGGATCAGAGTACTTCATCATTGCTATGGGTCCATTTTTTGTAGTTGACTCCTTTTAACATGAAAGTATTTTGTCTTTGTTTTCTTTCACCTTGTATTCTGCAATTTTTCCAGAGGAACATGGTAATATTAAAGAGTTGGCAATACATGTGCGATCACAACAGTGACTTCAGTTGTGGTAGATATGTTTCAAGACTAGGATCAAAGCTTTGTTTCAGAGCAGGAATTGGAATAGAAACCAAGAGATGGATCTCAGCATTGGGAAATGTCTGCTAAGTGCCACATCCTACCAAGGAGTCAGGCAGCTAGACTCTTCACAGGCCATAGACTCCAGTGTATCCATTTTCTGATAACAGTGATAGTAACTGTGATTGACTCCTTAAACTTGAGAAGAAAAGGTGGAAGGAAAAAGATTGTTAGCCATGTGGGAGTATTTGAGACCAGCACACCTTATCACACTTTCTGTACTTAGATCCCTGGCACATCTCAGGGATGGACTTGCTTGTTGCTGGTGTAGAGAAACCCTGGTATGCAGGAGTGGCACAGGCTCATCTAGACAACTTCTGTCCTATTACCTTTCAAACCTCCCTCGGTCCCAGGCAACACCACCTCAAAAAAGACTGAAAACATAATGGAAGACTGACTAAGTAGTGAACACGTCTGTGCTTGACTCATGCACCATGGAATAAGCCTCATGCTGGATAGCATGAGAACTGCTGGGTTATGCTTTTGAAGCTATGCTTCATTCTCACACTTTACAATCTAAAATACCAGGCAACATGCAAATAAGTCAAACTTACTTGTTTTTGATAGCAAATCCATTTTGTGAATGGGTCATGGACTTGTTGTCACACATCCATTTTCTGGCATCTACCTACAGGGAAAAGAGGTTGACTAGAGTCACAGTGCCTGGGGTATGTGACACAGTGTTTTTGGAAAAAAAATTGATGTAGTTTTTTTAGTGGGCACAAAACCACTACAAAAGAAAAAAATATACCACCATAGCTGAAGAGATCACAGAAGTACACAGTTTAAAGGCCAAACCTGATCTAGAAACAAATTCCATTAAATAAAAGTTAAACAAAGAGTAATGTTTAAAAAAGACTGGAAGCAATGGTATGTTATTTAAAAAGAAAAAAAAAGATAGATTATGAAGTTTTTTTAACACCCTAAAGAATATTTAACTTCTTATCTGACATTACTTAAAAGGTTAAGCACTGTAAAAACTTCAGTGTGTGGAACTGTCAGACCACCTAATTGTACTTTTGTGGGGGTTTTGTGGGGTTTTTGTGTTGGTTTTTTTTCTGAAACAACCTTTACAAGTTTATACTTGTTGTGCTGCTGGAAAATAGCCAACTGTTGTGCTCCACTTTCCAGGAATTGGAAAACAAAGTGTAGTAACTTCTGACTAGTTACTAGCAAATATCCCCAGGGCAGGTAGGCAGCCCTCATGCCAGTGGTGCTTGCTGGCATTAGCAGCATTAATTAATTAGACTCTGCAGCATTGAGTCTCCCCAACAGGAGCTCAGAACATGTGGAAAGGTTAGAGATCAGGTCTTACTAAGTAAGATTGGAAAGATGGATGATTGTGCTCCATAGATGCTGAATAAGCGTAGCTGGGTACAGTGTACAAGGCATTTAGATGCCTTTAGCATACAGTGGAAGGAATTGGATGTGTCCAGGGTGAGACATCTCAGCCTGAAGTAGACCTCTAGCTCAGGTCAGACAAGTTTCTTGCTGCAGAGCCTGTGGCTTTTGGGTGACTCTAAAGGGTGATGTGCTCTGGTGCCCACAGTGTAGATGTCTTATAGTGATATGAATTTCCTTATGCACGTCCTTTAATTTGTTCACTTAGCCTGTGAGTAGGATATTGCACCTGTTAATGGTAGAAATTATACCTTTGGCTGGTACTGTGCTATCTTGAGTGTTCACCATTGGAGCAAATCCTTTCTGCTTAAGGGATGCCTAAATATAAAACTTATGGTCTGTGCTAGGTAAGAGGAGTTTGGAAAGGGAAAATACAGTGATCTGAGTTGTTTGGTGTAACTTATGAAGAAAATACTGTACCAAAAGCATATCATGCTGAAATTGCCTAGACAGCAGCAGAAGTGATAGGCTAGTCCATGTACAAAATCTTCATGTGTTTGGTTTTAACTTTGCTTCCTTGTAGTGACTCCTGAGATTTGCTGCAAAAACACTTTGAATTCTAATACATGAATGATTTAAAAACTGATTCATATTAATTTGTAGTTTTTTATTTGGTAATTAGGTTGTGCAGATACAGTTTGGAATGGTTTGCTCATGAGCTGTTTGATGTTTACAGCTAGTCCTCCTTAAATGGCTGCCTAAAATATGGGTTCCTGGTTGACTTGAATAGCAGGTGGTGAATTTCCATTTGAAGAACCTATGGTATAAATTTGCAGAGTCATTTGTGTCCTAATTAATGAAAAAACTAGGTTTCATGGGTGTTTTTACAAATCTTTGGCAGTTGTTCAAGTACTGGAGTAAACAGATCTGGCTGATCTTCCTCAGAAAAAATATCCACAAAGTGGTTTTAAAATCAAGTAGCTATTGATCTTCCCTTCTCTACACAGAAAAATAACATTTAATTTCAAAGAAAACAGTTACCCAGGGGTTTCTGCCACATCTAAAAAGTTACAGGAGTTAGAGGTTTGTGTCAGCGAGAGGAGTTCTAGATGTGTGTTAGAACAAACTGTACAAACAGGTAGCCTGTCGTATCAGATTTTGTAGGGTTTATGAGTCCGTCCAACTGTTTTGCTCTTCTGATTATAGGCAGTGTCATAATAACACCCTTATTTGTAGTTTGCTCAGTCAGTGTGCTGAGCGTGACACTGAACACCTTCTGGATGTGTAATGAGGGTCAATACCTCTCAGTCAGGGTGTGTACTTCTTAAAGGCTTTGTTCATCAAAGCATCTTTTCCCTGCAGGAAGATGTTTTGTGGCCATCAAAGAGCTCCTGCTCTTCTAAAGCTGTCATGCAAGGGAAACTCCAGGCATGCTGCTGTGCTGCCAGCTTTGTGGAATTGAAGAGGGGATTTATTTGGTGAAGATGGTCTATGACCCTTTGGAAGCAAACGGGTATTTCCACAATGTGTCTTCAGTGAATTGGACAGAAGAATAAATGTAAAGGATTATAATGCTTCAATTCAGATGGCTGAGCATGAATGCCTAAAGAGACTTATGCTTTCAAATAGAAAGGGAGGGATTTTTCCATCACCTACCTGTGCCAAGTAGAGCTTATGAGGTGCATTCCAGATAATCATTTATTTTGCATCCAGGGAGCAAATAAACAACAGTCACGTCAGTTGGTGAGACCCGAATCACTCTTGTGCAAGCAGAAATGGGTTCTCAGAATGGATGCCTTTCAAGTAAAATGGTCAGAAAAAAAGTTTACGTGGATGTAACTAGTAAGGATAAATAGAGCAGTGTGCAGCTATTTCACAGTTAGCATATGCTCTGAAAGGTTTAAATTTGTGCATTCTCAGTATGAGAAAGGAAACTGAAACAGAAAAGGGAACTAACTAAGGAAACTTTGAGAGAGAGCTATAAAGGATTATTTATCCTAGTGCTCTTCCTCATGCAGGTATTAATCCATGGTGAAATCCTTCAATGTGATGAACCTCCACTGGATTAGCTGCACAGGTTGCAGAGATGATATGGTACACATTTCTGTTGAAAACATTGCTTTAAGAAAAAAAAATAACTGAACCTTTACACGGGCTTTTTTTTTTTCATTAAGTTAATGTTTTACTGCAGGAAGACAGACTTGGTAGATTATTTTTTTCCTGCTTAAATATATTTGATTCTTTAAAATATTCATATATTTCAGTCTGCTTTTGTTTGGATTGGGAATTGACAATGAGAATATAACTCGGTGCTGTGACATACCAGATTGAACAGACCTTGTCTTTACAAAATAAGATATAAGACATTTCCTACCCAGAAGGCTTGTCTTTTGAGTTTGTTAAACCAGAGCATTCCCCACATGGATATAGCTGTAAGCTGTCACTTCTGTCAGCAACAGAAGTTAAGGAAAATTTGGGATGTATGCTAAGAAGTGAGTCCTTCTGCATTGGCTTGAATAAGGATAATCACATCTTCTGTTTCTTTTTTCTACACATACAGAGAAAAGCACGTACAGAAGAACTGCTGCTGCACATGAAATTAAGCCTAAAAGCAGGGTATGGATCCTGCTGTCTCTAACAGCCACAGCAGTTCACAAGACAACCAATAAACAGTTGCAGCCACAGTTTATACTTCTCACTTGCACTTGTGTGTGGAAAGGATTAAAATGTCAGTTATGAAATAGAATTATTTTTATTTTACAAATAAAATTTTTAAAAATCAACATTTTTTTCTTATTTGCCAGTCCTACAAAACCTATTCATTAAGCAACAGCATGTTACATCTTTTCAGAGTTTCTGTAGAGCAGAAAACAATGTGATGAAACTCTGAGGCTCATGCTAAGCATCTCTCAATACAAGTCCAAACTGGATTTGTGCTCCTTGGTTGCATGACACTGGGAAAATGTTACAATAAAAAATAATTTTTATGTGCAAATGTGCAGCTGAAGTTTCCTTTACAAAGTACTACCTATACTTGTACTGTTGAATAGATAACTATGCGTCTGTCTTCAAATCTGAATCTCTTGTTACAACAGCAATACTTAAACTGATCTAGATAGATCAGCTACTGACTAGAAAGTCATTGTACTGCCAGTATTTATGAAAACTCATATACAATCTAAATAAAAATGTAAATACAAATATAAACCATGTAAACCACAAACTCCTTGGCCATATTTTGATCTTGCCAGCTAGAAATTGAAATGTTTGCACCAATTGGAGTGAAAGTGTGCATATAACCAAACCCAGCAATGTAAATTGCTGTTAGGCTTTTTACAGCTGTTTGCAAAATGGTAGCTATGAAGAGAGTGGAGAAATTGATATAAAACATATTTTAGAAGTATTTAAAGCCTAGAGTCATGGAAGAAAAGCCATGTAAATCAACTGAATTTTGGGAGGCTCTAATGGAAATGGTATAGTATGGACATATGTATGGTTGTGGTTCATCTGCTGCTGAAAGACACAAAAAGCTGGTGATGAGGAGGAACTTGGAGCTTCTTGCATGAGGTAATAGCAGCCAGGCAGAAGCTTTGGAGGGGGTCCCTTTCATCTAACTTTGAGTGTCATGATGTCCCTAAGGTAGCTGAACAAATCAGTAGCCTTTACCTTCTGCAGAGCTGCCAGTGGCAATGTGGAGCGATAGTTCTAATTAAACTATGAATTTGGGCTGTTGGAGTTAGATAATATGGCTACTCCCTCAAAATATATTCCTTGATTACAGAAATCTTTAAACATAAATCCCTTTATTAATTATGAGTATATTAAATATATAAAATGAGGCAGCAAGCTTGGTTGAAAATTAGTTGATTTTCCCTGCCAGTGTTTACTGTAGAGTGGTAAGGCATTTTGGCTCAGCTGTAGTCATAAAGATACAAATGTCTCATAACAACTTTTTGGAACAACTAAACACCATCTAACAGTGAGGTCTCAGAATACAAGTGTTCATGGAAAAGTGTGGTCAAGTGAGGACATTTTCAGTGCCTTCTCTCTGGAGAAGCTTCTTGAGCTGTGTTGCAATCTGTGTGCTCCTGGGGAGGTGAGAGGAGGAGGAGAGGAGGTGGCTGGTCATGATGGGTCTTCGATGTACTGCAGAGATGGAGCACGCAGCTTCCTCTCCCGCCCTGCCAGACTGGAAGCAAGGTACTGGGTCACATTTCTCAGCCTTTCTGGCATCTTCCAAGTGATGGCAGAGTTGTATCAATGTGTTTAAAGAAACAATTAGCCTCTTAGTCATTTCTTCTGAAGAGTCCTTTGAAAGGTGGAAATTTGTAATACTGTAAAATACCACTGCTGTTTGCGGCTGTGAGCTATAGCAGATCAAGTTATCAGTTTTCTACCAGAAGTCTTTAGTCCTGCTGCCAACAACGACCTTATATATGGCTATAAATCTTTCTGGAGTGTAATAAGGTGGCTGCATTTCACTGTAATGGGGTATGTCTTACACGCAGACAGACAGCATTAGGAATTCTGTGTGTAATAGCCAGTGCTTCCCAATATTCGTGTCAAAACAGAGAATGTAGTACTGTGGGCTGCAGAAGTCATCGAGATGTATTGCAGTTTTCTATCCCTAAGTACTCTGATTTTATCATGACAGTGCTGTTCTAGCTCAGGAGTTTGTGGTATTCATTTATAAACCTTACTCTGAGGTGCTTGCAGCTTTTCTGCTCTGTGCATCAGAAGTCATTCTGGAGGAGGAAATTCCTTGAACTCAGTTGCTATTGCTTTATTTATTTATTTTCCTTTTTTAATGTTAGAAATAGTTCAGTCAAAATGGAAGTCTGACTTTGAAAATTCTACCTCTTTTGCAAGTGCTGGAGTCACAGCAATTTTATGAGGCATCTGGGGACCCAAAATGCAATAGGTACCAAATTTCATTCATGAAAGAGTCTGTCTCCTATTTAAGTCAATTAGAAATATAACATGGTTGTTTCTCTAGCTCTAGTCACTTAAATGCCTCTAAAAAAAAAGGCTCTAATTAATTTGGACACTTGTAAATTTAAATATAAACCTGGATTTTTTTCATGTGAAGGTCAATTTCTGGTGCTGAGCTGAATAGATAAATACACCAGTGTTGTGTTATGGATTTTATTTCAGAACTGTTAAGCTGTTTCTGAATTTGAATGAGTTAAAACTAAACATAATTAAAAGCTCAATGTACATGAGCTTTGTCTCACTCATTTTTTAATTAAACATAGAGCTGTCATGATTTGTGAGCCAAAACAACCCAAAATAGTACTTATTGTTTTGTAATATTGTGAAAATATTTAATAAAAGTACTCACTGGCTCTGATATTCGTGGTTGGCCAACAGCATCCCATTGTTAAATTCCATTACACCATTCCTGCATCCCAGCTATAGTCATTTTACAGTGTCTTTTGTTCAAATTAAGTTCTGGGTTTAGCAAGTGCAATTCCTATGGAAAAGTACAGGTTGTTATTCTTGAGCAAAATTTGGCATTTTGCTTAGGTGTGTCTTACCTCCCACTGAGCTGTGTGGCATAAAGAGGCTGACTGGGGAGGAGAGCAAAGAAAATGTAGAGAGTAAAAGAGGAGCAGACTTGATAGAGTCTTCAGCATGCCTTTAGCTGCTGCTCTTGTCAGCTCGCTCTTATGAAAGATGTTGCATATTAAGAATTTTGCTCCTATCACCGAGTTTTGTAACTCAAAAGGTATTCTGTGTGTTCACATACAAGTGAATATTTAATTTAGCCTAGTGCTCACAGGAGTAAAAATATAGAAAGTTGAATACTTAATTGTTGTTGCTGTATTTTCTTGGAATTGCACAACCTTTTTTTTTATTTTATTTATATCAGTGTAATGATTCCGAGACCCATCCAGTATGGCTGTGGAGCATACAAAAATAAGCCACATAAGATAACACACACAAAATTACATCCATAACCACAAAGACCCAGCCTCCTTACTAATTGACTTTCCACCCTTCCTTTCCTTTAGAAACAAAAGTATAATGCTCTCCTGCTCTCTCTGAAGAAGAAATTAGGACTCTTGCTTGCCATGCTTTCCACCTTTTCGCTATGTAGGTGATAGCAAAGAAAGAAGAATAAAGCAGTCTTGATATCAAGACTGAAATTCAGGGCACGGTGCTGAGTGGTAACCCTACAGCTGTCTTAACTTCTGCAGAGTCTGTGTCTGGGTTGAGGGTTTCAGATTCCCTTAGTCAGGTCTATACGACACATACACGTGCTTCAAGCTGTAATGCAGGTGGTGGAGGGAAAGTCTGTATGGCTCACTGCAGGGGAGGGGGGAGCGATTCAGTGGCCAGAGAGAGCAGGTCACAGTGCTGAATGAGGCAGGCTGTCAGTTCAATACCCAATACAAAGTCTTGTGTTCCTGTCTTCATCCTAACAGGGTTTCTAAAGTCTAAAGGAAAAGTTCAGTTTCTATGAACATGGTCTTTAAAAATTGTGTCTGGAGCTGTGAGTGCTTGCAGCAGCTATCCCCTGGCACGTTTGATTCAGAAAGATTCTTATGAATTCTTTCAAATAGTTTTCAGACTGTTTAAAGCCTAAATCCATGACCTGCTGCTTTCCCTCATAAAAGCTGAAATTCTTTCTTCATTTCCAGAAGTCATAAAATACCTATCAATTGTATCAGATTTCAAAAATTTAAGTTCTGAGGAAAGGCAAATCTCATTTGGGCCTATGAATCCATCTGTTGCATCCTGTACTTCCCAGCAGTGTAAAAGTTTCCGTCAACTGAGAAAAGTATTAATAATACCATTTCACTAGGCTTTTGCAGAGTGTTTATTTAATGCAAATCATCAAAGTCATTGCAATTGGGTTTTTTCCAGTGTTTTATCTTTGACTGCTGCACCTACCACCCAGCTCTGATACCCTGTGCCTGTAGAATTTGTATTTC
Source organism: Acanthisitta chloris (assembly GCF_000695815.1). NCBI lineage: Eukaryota > Metazoa > Chordata > Aves > Passeriformes > Acanthisittidae > Acanthisitta > Acanthisitta chloris. The sequence continues at coordinate 25,243 of NW_008658847.1, forward strand.
AGACTGGACAAATAAAACTTTAAGGAATTTCACTGCTGGTTTATGTTTCAGGATTTTTTTGTTTAGCTTGAATTTGTCATGTAACCTTTTGTACAACTTATATTTAAGTACATCCGTGTCTTCAGTTTCTGCCTGTTCCAGTAAGGGAATATCCTGTTATATAAAACCTTCAAACTTTTAATGATACACATTGAGAATCAGAGTTCATAGACTCTGCAAATGCTGGTCTGTACCTTGGAATTCCACAGATCAGGATGCCAGCTGCTTGGAGAGCATTGCTGAGCATTGCTGAGCAGCAGCATGTATGTTCTGGTTCAATTTTGGTTCCTCTGCTGCATGCCCTGAAGCTGATGTCTCTCATATGTTTGTTGCATTTCCTGTTAACACTAGTAGGAGTTTTATAAAAGTTAATTCAGAGAGAGTTGAAAAGGTGAAAAAGATAAGAGAGGTGACTGAATTGAAGCTGTTCCTCAGACTCTGAAAGGACCCATCTTGCACTCTACAAACCTGTAATAGATGCACAAGCTGTCATGGGTACCAAAAGGTGTGTTAGATGGTGTTCACAAAAGGTAGGTTAGAGCCAATGAGGTGCTGTCCAGGCATCAAAGAATGAGTAGTGCAAACATGTCTCAAAAAACCACCTTGCTTTTCATAGTCAGGCTCATTGGAAGACATTAGATTGCTTCTGGTTTGTGCTGTCTTGTGGACTACAGAGATTTCAGCCTTATGTGCATAAGGCACATGGAAAGCATATGTTGCTTCTTGCTGCCTTCTGTTTCTATTGTTAATATCGTAAGCAAGGAGCAAAGCAGTATCCTAAGGTTTCCCTAATGAATACTGTGACCCTTAATTTGGATGCCCACTGTTTAAGTAGATTATTTTAACTGAAACATGTTCTCTCTGCTCTAAATACTTTGTAAACTGAAAAGCCTGATAGTTTGCAAATAAAACTGGTCTCTCTCAAGGACAGTGTAATTTTAATTATATGCAAGCTTGATTCTGATCCCACTGAGGGACCAGACTGGCCACTCTATTCAGAGCCAGGCAAAGTTGGCTTCTGTCCTTAAGAATACAACCATGTTCACTGCAGCATTGGAAAGAGTCTCTTGTGGACAAAATGATTCGTGTTCTCTTGTTGAAGTTTATTGTGCTATTTGGCAAAACCTGTCTGCTTCTATTCATATTGTGTGTCAGAGTAAAAGAATTTATGCTGAAGAAAACCAAAATATATCACACAGCAATAAAGGGAAAAATCAGAACATAACTGGATCTTTTTTTATTTATTTATTTTTCAGAATATTGCAACACTTCCACACTACTGCTGAAGACTACACCATCATTTTCACATCTGGATGCACAGCTGCACTTAAACTGGTAGCAGAATCATTCCCTTGGATACCTGAAGGCACAAAGCAACCCAGCAGTCGATTTTGTTACCTAACTGACAGCCACACATCTGTGGTGGGTATGAGGGGAATTACTGCCTCAATGAATGTCTTATCTGTTCCAGTAAAACCAAAGGAAATCTTCTTAGCGAAAAGCAAGTTACCAGCTGAAGAACAAAACTGCACAACACCTCATCTTTTCTGTTATCCAGCTCAGAGCAATTTTTCTGGTACCAAATATCCCCTTTCATGGATACAGGACATAAAATCTGGAAAACTTTGCCCCGTCAAAATACCAGGGAAGTGGTTTGTTCTACTAGATGCAGCTTCATATGTGAGCAGTTCTCCACTAGACCTGGGAGTTCACCAAGCTGACTTTATCCCCATCTCATTCTATAAAATCTTCGGTTTCCCAACTGGTTTAGGAGCATTACTGGTAAACAACAGGATTGCTCCCCTCTTGAAGAAAACCTATTTTGGAGGTGGAACTGCAGCTGCCTACCTTGCAGGAGAGGATTTTTATTTCCCAAGGAACTCTATAGCAGAAAGGTAAGGGTTTGTTTAACAAAACAGTGGGTTTTGCTGATTCTGTTTGCATTAGACAAATGTCTTAGGCTTGGTGTGTGCAGTGGGCTGTGATGCCTGTGCTCTTTCATGCAGTTGGATAGGTATTTCACATCTGACTCTGTTTGTCTTAGTATTCTTTTTTCCTCTCTAAAGAGAATCATCTGAAATATCTGCCTTCCTCCCCGATCTAGTTTGTCACAACAGGTAAAAATATAAGACTTCATTCAGTGACATAAAGGTCAGGCTGTGCATTTTTTAAGTTGTATTTAAGGTACCTCAGTGGAACCTTGATTTGTTTTTGACACTCTGCACCCAAAGCAGCCAGGTCAAGGTTGATCACACTGCATAACAACCCTCAGTGAAATTGCAAAGTAAGGTCCATACATGTCACTGGAAAGATGGCATTCTTTACTCTCAAGAGAAGCTTTATCAGAAGAACACATGCAGTAGCTTACATTACTTAGAACAAATATTCATGATGCTCTTATTCCCTGACTGAGGTTCTGAAGAAGCTGTGAAGCTCTCCTACAGGAAATAGAGGACACCTAAAGAAGAAGGTCAAACATATACACGTAATGAAACGCCGAGCCACGGATAAGCTTCCTTAGTCACTTAACATATTGAAATGTCACTCTTAGTGATCCTTGGTCTCTGCCTCTCTCCTTCATGCCAGCAACAACTTTCATAAATGCAGTAAAGGGTCTTCATTCCTGTTTCACATCTTATAGACCTGCTCAAAGGAAATGCTAGAGATCAGCATTTAATCGTAGCATCATAGAATGGGTTGGGTTGGAAGGGACCTTGAAGATCATCTTGTTCCAACCTCCCTGACTTGGGCAGAACACTTTCCACTACACCAGATTGTTCAGGGCCTCATCCAACCCGGCCTTGAATACTTCCAGGGATGGACCCTGGATCCAGGGACCCACAATTTCTCTAGGCAACCTTTTCCACTGTCTCACCACCCTCACAGTAAAAAATATCTTCCTTGTATCTAATCTAAACCATGCCCTCTGTTAGTTTAAAGTAATTCCCCCTTGTCCTAGCACTACATGCCCTTGTCAAAAGTCTGTCTGCAGCTTTCTTATAGGCCTCCTTCAGGTACTGGAAGGCTGCTGTAAGATCTCCCCACAGCCTTCTCTTCTCCAGGCTGAACAACCCCAACTCTCTCACCTGGAGAGGTGCTCCAGCCTTCTGAGCATCTTGGTGACCCTCTTCTGATCTCAATCCAGCATGTCTATGTCCTTCCTATTTTCAGGGCACCAGAGCTGGATGAAGTACTCCAGGTGGAATCTCATGAGAGCAGTGGGGGAGAATCCCATCCCTCGACCTGCTGGCTACACTGCTTTTGGTGCAGGCCAGGACATGATTGGCTTTCTGCGCTGCAAGAACACACATTTCTGGGTCATGCTGAGCTTCTCATCAACCAATACATTTAAGTCACTCTCCTCAGGACTGCTCTCGATCCGTTTTTCACCCAGCCTGTATTTGTGCTTGGGATTGCCCTGACACATCTGGAGAACCTTTTACTTAGCTTTCATGAGGTTGGCATCAGCCCACCTCTCAAGCCTGTCAAGGAGCCTCTGGGTGGCATCCCTTCCCTTCAGCATGTCAGTTGCACCACACTGTTTGGTGTCGTTGGCAAACTTGCTGAGGGAGCACTCAATCCCACTGTCCATGTCACTGACAAAGATGTTGAACAGTGATGGTCCCAGTACTGACCCCTGAGAAACACCACTCACTCATCACTGATCTCTACTTGGACATCAAGCCATGGATTACAACACTTTGAATGCAACCATCCAACCAATACCTTATCCACTTAGTGGTCCATCTGTCAAACTCATGTCTGTCCAGTTTAGGAACAAGGATGTTGTGCAAGACATTGTCAAGTGCTTTGCACAAGTCCAGGTAGATGACGTCGGTTGCTCATCCCTTATCCACCAATGCTGTAATGCCATTATAGAAGGCCACTGTAATGGCATTTACAGCCATAGTAAAACTGTGTTGGCTGTTAGGAATCACCTCCTTATTTAACATGTGCCTTAGTATCATTTCCAAGAGGATCTGCTCCATGATCTTGCTGGGCATCAAGGTGAGACTGACCAGCCTATAGTTCCCCAGGTCTTCCATTTTCTCCTCTTAAAAAATTGCGGTTTCAGTCAGTAGGAACTTCACCAATCTGCTACAACTTCTTAAATATGATGGAAAGTGGCTTAACTTCTTCACCCACCAGTTCCCTCAGGACTCATAGATGCATCTCGTTAGGTTCCATGAACTTCTGCACCTTCAGACTCATTGTATGGTCTCCAACCCGCTCTTTTCCTACAGCAATCTTTTCTTCATTCTTCTAGTCCCTGCCTTTGCCTTCTGCAACTTGGGCAGTGTGGCTGGAGCACTTGCCGGTGAAGTCATTGAGTACTTCATCCTTCTCCATATCCTGGGTAACCAGGTTTCCTATTTCCTTCTGGAGAGAACCCACATTTTCCCCAGTCTTTTTTTTATCACCAATGTACCTACAGCAGCTTTTCCTGTTGTCTTTGATGTCCCTGTCCAGACTGAATTCTGTCAGGGCTTTAGCTTTCCTAACCTTATCCCTAGTTGCTCAAACAATCTCTCTGTATTCCTCTCAGGCTACATGTCCTTGTTTTCACCCCCTGTAGTCTTCCTTTCTGTGTCTAAGTTTGTCCAGCAGCTCCTTGTTCATTCATGCATGCCTTCTAGCATTTTTACCTGACTTCCTCTTTGCCGTGATGCACTGCCCCTAGGCTTGGCATAGGCGATCCTTGTATCTTAAGGAACTCTCATGGGCCCCTCTTCCTTCCACAGCTGTATCCCAGATGACTATACCAAGCACTAGATAGATAGATAGATAGATAGATAGATATTACATCATTTTTAGATATAGATATATATTAAATTATAGTCCTGGGAAGAGGCTAGAGGTGAAAAGGGGAAATGATAAAAAAAGCCATTCATGCCTTGCATTTGTTTATGGACGTGTATTCAGGAGCACAGTGTCCTGTATTTCCCATGATGTAAATGTCTGACCTTTTGCTGTATATGTAGTAATGCAAAATAATGCTTCACGTGTTCACACCTGTTCTAGGTATGTGCTCCAAATGCTCTGTGGGGTTTTGGTTCTGGACTGGTAAATGCAGAGGCTTCTGCATTCACCTGGCTTTCTTTGCCATATGAGGCCATGCATTATTTCTGAACTGGATGTTGGTACAGTGAATGTCCAGTTAATCTTTTAATTTAGAAATAAAACCAACAGGGAAGCATTGCCATTCTGACCTCAGTTTCTGATTTTCCAAACCAAAAAGGCTTTGAAGTGCAGCTTTCACTGAAAGTCAAGATGAAAGGGCATAGAAATCATGGGATCCTAGAGTGCTCCTGCATCCTCTCCAAGCCAAGGAGAAAACCTGCTTTAATTTGACCTGGGCAGACTCTAATTTCTGAGTGGCTTTTCTAGGGGTAATTGACACGACTCCTGAGATTGCAAAGCAGATAAAAATGTCTGAAATGTGTTTTAGATCTCAATTCTGCTTTTATAATTTTTTAATTAAAAGAGGAAAGGTGTGTGGGAACCTTGAGGGGTACTCAATCTGTGGTATCTTTTACAAGAGTTTTCAGAGGTTGACTAGTTATAAACCTTTCAGGTATGTGAGGTTCCCACTACTTTCAAGGGTTTTTTTTTTATCTGAATCAGAAGAAGAGCCTGCTTTAACGTTCTTCTACTTGTTATAAACAAAGGAATTTGTTTAATTTTATGTCTCGGACTGGGTACAGGTTGTCTAATCTTGGTATGAGGGATACTAACTAAAATAATCAAATCTGACAAGTGGATACTGGCCCGTTAGACACCAAAGCCTCACATAGACAGTCTGAGTCATTGTTCATAGGTCAATATTTATATTTGCCCTCATCTAATCCTCTGTTCATTTTTTGAAAACATAATGTTTAAAAGTTCATGTTCAGAGCATTACTGATGCTGTCCGTAAACCCTAGTGAACTGTGGAGACTTAAAGTCCTACCTGGAAAGGCTTGAAGTTTTCAAAGATAGGTCAGGAATGAGGATAAGCACTTTCTTGAAAAAAATAAAATCAACATGTTTCATTGACATTCTCAATGTGCTCCAACCTATACCATCCAATTTTTTTTTTCTTTCAGCTGCTATGGGTTTTGCTTTGTTATGTTTTAAAAGTGTTTTCCTGATAATAAAATATAGAAGCAGGGCAGTTAGGAACAGAGCTACTACACTTCAAGTGAAATGCCAGGTCGCCATGTCCAAAGCTAAGATGATTACCTTATCTGTGGGTCATGTTTCCATTTCTTTGCTAGTGACTGAAACACCTGGGTCATTTTTTCTCATATAAACAGCAACTCTAGTCAGGTTTTATCCCTGACAAATTGCAGCAAGGATGCCTTCATCCTCAGAGGTATCCAAATCTGACTGGAGAATGCCTTTAGCAACCTGCTCCAGCTGTACATGTTGGGTGGGAAGTTGGATTTATGATTCTCAGGGGTCCTTTCTAGCCTTCTGTGATTGATTTTGTGCACCTCTGCTGAGCTCCATCTGCATTCTCTCTTTAGACATGTCTTTGCGATTCAAAAAGATTTGCCTTTTTTTAAAAAAGCTTGTTTACAGTGTGTGATTAACATTTGAATTGAATACACTGAAACATGTAATTTCATGTAAGTAATTCATAAGGAAACTTGAACTCTATCACATGTCATTGGAAAAGCAGATTCGAATATGTGTATCTGAGTACCATTAGAAGAAAGTATTCCCCATTCACACATAATCCAAGAACAGTGTACTGAGGAAACAGCTTTTTATAAGTCAAGGTGAAACTTGAGTGGAGATGTGTAACAAGAGGCAGTTTATTCGTCTTTCCTTCCCAGGGCTGTCAAAATGGTTACGTTTTTCTTAATGGATGCAGCATTTGCTAGTGTTTCTTGTACTTTAATTTGTTGTTCTTGCTATATATTTTATTGTATCACAGTCTCTTTTACATTTCTTTAATACCATTAAATCACTTCCACATTTTCTCATTCATGTCAGTAGCCAGTCTTCCTATCTCAACTTTTAAAATCATGTTTATTGTATTTTCATCCTTGTATCAAACAGCTTGACAAATTATTATTATCATTCACAAATCTAGCCTCATTTCCCATGTTTTTTTCTGCGCAGCAAGAGATAATAAAATAATATGATTATGTATAGCAAGAATTCAGCGATAAAATATTCATCATCTGCCCTATTTTTCTTTTGTATCTGGGAGTGCTATTCAGAATCTGATCATCCTGGAATTTATGACTAAGGGAAAAGGAGCTGTTGTGTTATCTGTAAATTGGATATCTGCATCTTAGTCTACCAGTGTGAAATATCTAGTGCATTAGCTGTTGTGTGTTTTTCATTTCCAATTGCATTTGCAAAAGCTTTGGAAATCCAGATGGCAAGACTTTGTCCCTGGCGAGCTTTAGTGGCTCTTGCCCCTGCTGCTTGAATGATTTGACAGTCCCAAAGCAGCACCCACACTTTTGCAGTCTGTGATGCATTGTACTTAACCAAATCAGGTTTCCTTATTCTTGATGCTGTAGCTTTTCATTTTTGAGGTGATTCAGTGGTTGATATTATGTGACCTGCAGATATTTCCTTTCAGTTTCTTCCAGTTCTTCTAGAACCTTCCAGCTCTGCAGGAAATGTCCTTAGTTAGGGCCCACCCAAGTACTGTGGGGGAGGACTATGCTAGAAGTCATTGGGACAACTCTGCACATGTTTATGCAGGTATGTGTATAGTGACATGGTTTGGATCCTCAGTTGCATGCTGAGTTTGTGGATGTTGAGGGGGAAGGAAGGAAGGAAGGAA
>NW_008658848.1:0-25131 GCF_000695815.1 Acanthisitta chloris
AGAGCGGCGGGCTCGCAGGGCTGGAGCGCTTCGGAGGGCAGTGTGTGCCCACTGCAGCTCCCGTCCCGTCGGGCAGTGAGGCACTACAGACTGCCCCTCGTTCCTTAAATGGGCAGAGAGCTTCTGTGGGAACGCGTTTTGAGGGTGGCAAGGTGTTAGGGTTTCAGTGAAAACGAATAAAATTATCCTGGGTTTGATTTGATTGCCTTCTGGGTGATGCTCTCTCTTCAGCTCTGTAATGGGATTCGGTGCAGATCTGTGCTACTGAATTATTATGAAAATGCAAAAAAAAAGGGATCATACCTGGAAAATATCCAGGCTGTGGAAGAGTGACTGGAAGCATGTTTAATTATCAGCCTTACTGGTGATATAGGTAAGTAGAACATTACGTAAATGTTTCCTTTTCGAAAAGATTTTGGGAGACTTTCTTGGTTGCAGAGGCTTCTGGGCTGCCTTGGATACTTGCTAAGCAGGTCCAGGCAGCTTCTTCGAAGCTGGTGTCTTGTTTTGTTTTGTTGGGTTTTTTTTCGCCTTTAAGTCAGTTTTTTCTGTTCCAGCCTTATCTCCTATGACCAGTCTTGTTGCTTCTAGCCTCCACTACCAGATCTGCAAAACAGCTGGAGCAGTGTTTCTTATCACAGGCCTCTGGTCAGTGTTCACTTGTCATAGCTGCCTAATGCTGTTGTAAATTAGAGATACAGGCTGCAGGACTTCCTTCAGAGTTTAAATATAAATATATGATGCTGTCTATTAACTATTAGTTCTGTGAAGGAGAGGGGAGGTAGAAAAAACCCTCGAGAAGCCCATTTCTCTTTCCTCACCCACTTTTCCTGTCCATGATATTGCAGATACTGGTGGCATTGGTATAGTTACCTGTTCCGAATAGTAGAGAAGACAAATGAGAGGACAGTCAGCAGACTGGAGATAAACATTTTTGAAACTGTTTAGAAGAGTAACTTGTTTGTGCAAAGCAGGTCTAGTTCATGAAATAAATTGTTATGTGGTATTTAGGCCAAGTAACCAGTGCCAAAAAAGACCAGACGTACTAGTATGGAAAATTTGCTTGAGACATCACCGAGTCAGTAGTTGGGGCTTTAGGAGTCAGAAGAAGTAAATTTCTTCTGTACCACTGAGGTGCTGCATGAGTCTGTGTGAGTCACTCTGCTTGTGTGTGTGTTGCTTTCTCCACTGTCGTTTTCCTGTCTTGTCTGTTGGAGATTGTTATTAAATTTCATGACTCTTGCTGGACAGTGCATACCACAGTGGTGCCTCAAGTTCTGTCTGGGACATCCAGGCAGTAGTAATACAGTAGTGTGACTGTGGGGAAGCCTCTGGGTTACCTCTATGAATCAGACTAGTTTTACACCTCTCATTCCACCGAGCACAATCTGGGATTTCCTCTTGAGCTGTAAAATGACTAAGGCTAGTTAAATGCAGCATAAACCATATAAAACAGAAGTTTGGAGCTTTTAAGCTTCCTAAATACTGCTGTGTATTTAATACAAGTTGCCTGCACTGGGTTTGAGCCTTGAGAGACTCATTGCATTTCTGCAAAGAATATTCACCACATAAAGCTTAACACATTACTTCTGAAACTCACTGTCAGAGGATTAATTTGATGCATGGAGATGGATTTTATGAGAATGTCTGTGCTTTTTTCCTTTTTTATTGACTCTGTGAATTAACATGGCATGAGCTTAGTTGTGTAGTTGGTTTTCATTGGAGTTATGGTAGTTATGTTCCTCATACTCGATGTTTCACTTCTCCTAAGAACCTGTTTTTATGTGCAGTGCTCCTTGTACCTCGAAGTCCCTTGCCATCATGACTCATAATGAAAGAAATTTAGAAGCCATTCAGAGAGAGAGAGAGAAAGGACCTTCCGCTGTAAAAAAGGGAAATGTACCCAGCAATGTATCAACTAAGAAATCCTGTGCAGCACAGCATTTGCTGTAATTTTGGAAGAAAATCCAACCCAAACAAAGCAGTAAAACCAACCAACCAAACCCAGAAGCACAGAGCAGTGCTGCAGTAGTGGTGCCCAAATGGCACAGTGTTTTCCCTTTGTGCTCTCCTGGCTGATGGTCCTGTCCTGTATAGGTTCTCATCCATCTGTACTGATCCAGCATTAGCCATTCAGTGCAGTGTCAGCGTAAGTGTGCAGGAAGAAAGCAGCAAAAGGCTTCTAAAACAGCTAAACCAGTGTAATAACAACTCCTTTGCAATTACAGGCTTGTGTCCCTCTGGTAATGGGCACAGTAATACTCAAAAGAGATCAAGCTCCCAGTAAATGCCACACGTGTACTTGCAGCTTTCCCAGGCTGATCTTCATTTCCCTGATGGTGTGTTCAGAGCCATGTTGGGGCTTTTTCCTGTATTTGGGCAAGATTTGCATCCTTGTCTGAAGTTTTACTAACTGAAGAAATTTGAGGCACAATGTGTCCTTGCCTCACTTCTTTTCTAGAGGCATTAACTAAACAGCAACTTCACATACAGATTCTACAGAAATCACTTCAGCCAGGGCTGTGATTAAGACACCATTTCTTGTTTCCCTCCTTTCCCCATGTCAGTTTTGAGGACATCCCATCTGGTGAAGTCCTGCAGCCAAATTGCTGAGAGCAGAGCACTCTTACAGCTGGTGGATAAATTAGCAATAATAAATTAGGCAGCTATTTGATTAGGTAAGAAAATTCACCCAACAGAACCAGTTTTGTGAGTATTATGAGTAGCCAAAAGTCATATGTTTTTAAGTGCAGCAAAGACATTTCTAAGGTTTCTGAGTGGACTTCTGTGCAAAAGGTGAGTGTGAAAATATTCCAAGTGTCTTCTCCATTCCCCTTTTTTAATGTGCCATAGCACAAAAATGGCTTTACTTTGCAGCTGTTTTTTAATTTTCATGGAGTGATGATGGAAATGCCCCTCTCACTTTAAAATATCTGAATGTTTCTGTTGGTTAGTTGATTTTTTGTGTGTTTTTACCCCCCTCTCTCTCCTCTCTGGTTTGGTGAATTACGAGAAAGAAAATCTCTCTTAGTTTATGCTTGTCTTAATGGGATTTGGACATGGTAATGGTGGCAAATAAACAACTTTTCTGTCTCATCCTATTTGCTGCATATCACTTCCTTTTCCATTTCTCCTTCCCCAGACGCTTGGCAGCTTTTGCTTCAGTTCTGCCTGCCCAGCATCCCATATTGTCTCTGCACCAGGATGTGAGCTGTTGTGACAGTGTAATTGGTGCCCTTTGCCAGGAGATCCTGGGAGATTGCAGGAGTCCCAGCTGAGCAGCAGCAAGGAGGAGCTGAATGTTGGTGTCTCTGGGAACCCTATACCAAATACAATGTGTGGCTCAGAGCTCTGTTGCACACTGTAGGCTTCATGCAGGTGTCTGGCTTGAATATCATTAACAGTTATGTAAATTTTTCTCTTAGTGATTCTATTAACAGTGAAATAACTGTCTCCTCAGGGGACTGTGGCTAGATGAGTGAATGGAGCATTTCCTTAAACTCTTGTTAAAATGTCTCTTCAGTCCGTGTAGAAAGTTTCTTGTTAACATTGAACTCTTGCGTCTTTTTGATTCAAACCTTGTTTTTAATCTTGTATCTTTTTAACTTGACTTTTGATTTGACCATATTCCACTCTTTTACCTTACTCTGTAAAACATAAACTGCATTTTATTTACTTCAGTGTGTAAATGGCACAGCTCCTTGTTCTGATTGCATCTTTTGTCCAACAGCAAGATACCAGTTGGTGTGGTCCGGATGTGGCTGGCCTGTGCTAGTACGAGGCCCAGAGGTAGAAAAAGCTGGATCCTCCTCAGTTAGAAAGGATTTGGTTAAAGAGATTTTGCATCCTTTCTCTTGCTAACTGCTTCTGATGGCTTGAGTATTGATGATTATTTTCCATGAAGCATGGTGTAACTCTGTTCTGGCCTTGGAGGGTATCACAGTGCTGTTTTGTGCTAGCTGACAGATTCTTGTAACACCGTGAGGTACTTAGGTCACAGAGATACTGTAATAGTACACTGAGATACAGCATCATCTGCATTTCTCTAGTGCTCTGAGGTTTGTTGTATCTGTAGGAGCAGACTTGAAGAGTACAGCTTGGTTTTCCCTGGATTCATGATACTTTAAAAACTTTCTCCTGAGACTAGTTCAAATTATGCTCTTTGAAGTGACAGTTTCTGCACAGATTCTTATAATCGACATGTTGCTCTAAAGCTAACAAATTAAAAGTAATAAGGAAAAATATTCATAAGTTTCGATACAGTTTCTCCTGCCTGTCTGGAATTACACAGTGGTTTTATTGAGTTTATTAAAGACCTATTAGCTGCAAAATGGATGATGTAAAAATGCAGCATCTGGCTTTTTGTGCTACTAATGGCACACTGAAAGAATAATTTCTCTGTGTTCAGAAATAACTTCTGGGGGTAGCTCTGTAATAATGCTCTCTTTTCCGTGCATTGATGTATCAACAAACAACACAAATAACAATCACAGGAAAGTCACAAAGCAGCATTTTATACTCAGATTTATGCAGGCTGTTGGGTTTGGGTTTTTTTCCTTTGCTCACTGTTCTTTTCCCTGTTTTGGTGAAAAGCAGTGAGATATTCTTCACATTGACAGGTGGGAACACGAAGAAAATTTTGCCTTCACTTGCCTGTGTAAGGATCTGTTGTCTGAAATTTTTTTGTTGCCTTCAAAACAACAGCTGTGTTTTGTGCTAGCAATTTACACTTTTTTAATGTGAACTAGTGCCTAGCAACACACAGGCAGTGCTTTTGCTGCTACAGATTACTCTGTCGCAGAGTATGTGCTATCTGGCTGTTAGGTGAGCAGCATTGTCTGGTTTTCTGTGGGTCTTACCCTCTCTGGAAGGGAATGGTTATGTTTGGTAGTGGATATTTGCGCTGTTGGATATCCTGAGCCTGGAAAAGTTCTGACTGTGAAAGCACAGAGAGGAGGCAGTTCTGTTTTGGCTGTAAGGTTTGGGCTGTTCTTAAAACTTTTCATGGTGAATGTGTCTTGTTCTCCTTAAGTACAAATTCCCCACTGAATGGAGCATTAAAACCTAATTCCCAGTGAATTCTGGGTGATGCTCTTTGGCAGGCAGGGCAGTTTCCCAGGGAGGTTGCCAATATAAACATCTTCTGTGTGTGCTACCTTGGGCTCCTCCTGCTGCCCCACCTCTTTCATACAACTTGGTTGGCAGCCGCTGTGGCTCAGTCTGATGGTGTTGCTGCTCTTCGGGAATTACTGCCTGGAATTAGAGTCTCTTTAGCCAGCAAGACCTCCATGTGGTAGGGAACATTATCTGCAGCTTGTTGTCCTGCTTCCATCTACTGCGAGGTGGAAACGAATGCAACGCAGCCAAATAGGTTTTGGAGAGCTGGAGAAACCGAATGAACCAGGTGTGGGCTTTTGCTCATATACTTTTGTATTGGAATCATTTGGGTTCAGCATGATTATTTGCAAAGAATATTTGCAGGTTTGCGAACGTTTGTAAGCTTGTAATGTTTTCACAGAAATGCAGTTCTTAGCTTAGCCAGTGCTGGTTGTGAAGAGCTGATGAGCTGATGAAAACTACAGGTGCTTTTGGAACTGGAAGGCCTAGTGTTGGAGAGCCTGGTCTAGTACTATAGAGTTCCCTAGTCTAAAAGCACATAGGCTTTGTTTATTTCTTTTGAAACCACCAACACTTGTTATGTAAATAATTGTATTTGTTATGAGTAATGATGTAGTTTATTAAAATCAGGACTAGCAGGAAGAGGAGTGTTGTGCTAACGATGGCAAGTCAGTGCAAAGTGTGCTTGGAAGCTGCTGCTGTTAGTGGGGATTTCACACTGTGAGTATTGGAGCTTGTCTCTGTGGAAGGGAGGGAGAAAGTTGTGTATGATACGCCAAAAAGTATTTCTGCAGTAAGATTATTTTTGTTCAACACCATTTGAACTACCTGCTTAATTTCTGAGGTTTAATTAAGGTATAGTCAGCTTGTGCTGACATGGACGTAAAATCAATGCCTAGTTTGCCTGAGGAAAAGGCTCTTTTCCCTTTTGGGGTCTGGCTATGCATTTTGCTTTATTTTCCTTCTTTTTTTCCCTTTTTTTTTTTTTTTTTTTTTTGTAAAAGAAAAATCATTAGCAATTTAGAGAGCAGAAGCAAATAGCCATTTTTAAAATCATGTCCTCAAATGTTAATTTGATGCTTTGAGGCATAAATGACCTTTCTAACCAGCCCAAACTTGTCAAACAAAGAAACGATAGAAGTGAGCTGCTTTGTTCGAGTACAACAGGCTGCTTTTCAGGGAGAATTTCAAAACAATTCTGCCTCCGTCTTCTCAACAACATTAAATTAAACTTTGGCCTGTGCTAAATTTGGATTCAGATGCATATGCATTGTTGGAGAGATTGTGATGAAAGCTAGACAACCTGTGCAAATTCAGCTATAGACTTCAGCTCCTGCAGCCTAGGGCAAGTGGATAATGCTTTCATCCATAGCTACCCCAGCTGGTGTTACTTAGCACTGGAAAAGCAGTTAGGTGTGGGTCAGAAGCTGAGGGGAGGATTAGAACGGGATTTCTTTTTGTCACCGAACTGAAGAGTGAGGCAGAAAGGGGAGAGGAGAGAAATAAAACGAGCACCACTTCTTGAAACCTTTCATTTAGGTGTTTAGATTGCTCTATACACCTTGGAGGTCAGATGTAAAAACTAAATATGAATATTTTTCTAACTTCCAGGGATTTCATTGAGACTAGAACTGTGATAAAGTCTATACTGTACAAACAGGAAGAACGCTTGGTGCATCAATACCAACTCTGCCATTATCAGATTTGCCTAATAAAAGAAATGATCGAGGTGGAAGATACAAGGCAATATCAAAAATAAATGTCTTTATACGAGGTAGTGCATTCTTTTTTTTCTACCTCTCTCCAAAAAGATGGTAAGATAAGCTAAATTTGGTACTTGAATAACATTCTTCTCTGCCAGCTGTGCTTTCAACCTCTGAAATCAGTCTCTTGAAAGACTGACATGTTTCTTGCAAACACTACAGTGTAAACTTTTGCTCTAGGATATAAGGAGAGTTAGAGTAGTAGTCTAGTGTTGCAGTTCTTATCTTACAGCTTGTCTATCCATATTTTTTGCCCTTGCTGACACTGACCTGCATCCAAAAAAATAGGAATGTCTAATTATTGGATTTGTTCAAACTCCAGAAACTGAAATACGTCCTTTAATTTTTCAGTATTTTTTTTCCCATCGCTTACATGTTCAGAGATTTGCCTGATGCATTCTGCTGTGTAACCTGAATTGGCTTTGTTTATATGCAGCTTAATTCTGCTGTGAGTTTCCCAGAGAGATGTAAGAATGTATCACTTGTTATTTTCAAATACTTAGCAGCTGAGCAGTATCATAAAATTGTGGGGTCATGTTGCTGCTGTTCATTTATATTTGGTTGCTGGAATATTTTATGTTAGGTTTTATTTTATCTTAGGGATGAGAAGCACATTATGTTATGAAAACATTTGAGGACAGCGAATGTGGTTCCTACAGTTTCTTGTTTGATTTTTTTTTTTTAAGATCTTCTGAAAGCTGTTTTGTATGAGGAGAGGAGAAAATACCTTCTCACTTCTCTCCTTGGCCTAGTAGATATTTCATATATAACCCCTAGTGATGACTTTTAGACACTTAAGGATGCATCCATGAAGGTGTTTTCCTTTGACAGACTCATTGATTTCCATGCATAATGCATGAAAATTAACTTTTTTCTCAAAAAACTGTGTGGTGTTGAGGTTTTTTTGGTTCCTTATGGTTCACAGTTCTTTCTGTTTTATCTCTAGCAAGAAGCTGCTCTTGTGACCTGAAATCTTGTATAAAGCACTCAAGTCAGATCAGGCTAAAACTTGGCCAGATGCTGTACTTGTGTCAGTCACAGTGGACTGGAACATGTCAATTTTTACAGGGACGCAGGTTATCTGACTCGAGAAAGAGGAGAAGCAAAACTAAAAGTCTAATTACTGCTTCTGAAAATACTGAATTCATGTGAACAGACTGTAGGTCACAAAATTCCGCTCTCTGTAAGAGAGCAAATAGACCCTTCATTTCTACTAGCGTCTGCGAAATCAGCCTGTAGAGCTGTTGTGGGCTGTGAAGTGCTTGATCAGTCTGCTTGATCACAAGCTGTGACTGCCACAAGGAATGTGTATGCATGTACCAAACCATGGAGTTGCTGGTGGAAAACTTGGGCCAACAGCACATAACGCATCTTACTGACATAAGTATGAAGAACACTTCTTAATTATCCCATAGCCTATTAAGTTTGCAGTTGATTCTGGTAGTGGATCCAGATTGCTGTCAGATTGTATTTTTCTGCACACAAACACATGTGCTTTTGCTTGAAACTGATGCAACTCTTTCAGTGCATATTTTAAGCAACTGCTAGATTCTCTTATATTTGGTTCTTTGAGTGCTGAAATGAGTGGAGTATCTGGGTGGAGCTTTAGGTGATGTTTTAAGCACAGCAGAACTTGAAAAAAACATCTTGCTGTAATTACACTGTTGTTGGCTTTTATCCAGCCAAAGTTGCACTCTGAGGCCACAGCCTTTTTCTAAAGATTGAAATTCCTGTACTTGCCATACACCCATAAGACATCCATGTAGTAAACTGCTGAAAATGCTTCTTCACCTGTTTGGCCTTGAGGTTGTTTTGTGCTGCTGTGACAACTCAGTCACAAAGAGCCTTGGGTTTGTGGTTTCCAGGCCTGATTAATACAATGTACTGTAATTAGGAATAGGAAAAAACCCCACAGGCTTTTTTCCAATTTAAATATTCCCACTGCTCCCAGGACTTCCCCAGTTTTCATTGTGCATTGTTTCAGATTAGTCATAATTGAAATATTTATTTTATTCAGTATGGCCCAGACACTGGGAAGAGCTCCTGGAATTTATCAGAGCTTTCTGCCCCTGAGCAGCAGTGTTTTGGGGTCTCTTTGGGAGGGCCCTGTGTCCCCTAAGAATGATTTGAGGTACTGCTATAACAGCATTTTTGTGTCATACTTCTGTAGCACCAGTGCTTATCCAGAAGAGAATTACAGGTAATACAAGCAATCCTACTTACTTTGCTCTTGACACATTCTTCAGCCACTGTTACTTCTTTTCCTGAGTCAGTGGGAAATGCCTTAAAGAACATTAAAGCAAAACATGGGGAAGACAGCAAAACACAACACTACATGTATTTAATTTTCCTAGGTACAATGGTAACTGGTTCGATAAAATAGTTCTGAGCGTTTCCAATTTTTTAATGTTAATTACCAACTGGCATTACTTAATTCTTTTGACTACAGCTGCTGTGGAAATGTGTGCACAACCACTGTTTTGGTAAACAAAGCCTAGTAGCCAGATGGCAGTAATATTTAAAAAGTTGGTTTGGGGAGCATCCAACTGGAATATGCTGTGCTGTGCTAGGTACCTTAGATTTAGTGCACAGCGAAAGACTTTAAATGTGTTATCACTGTAGTGGCTTGAAAGAACAAATAGGCTATTATGCAGAATACAAATAATGCTTATTAAACTTGCAGTTGATTCTTTCTGATAGATGATCCAAATTGTTGTCAGATTGTATTCACTTGCACATAAACAGATGTGCTCACGCTCTAAATCAGGATAACTATTCCAAACCTAGTTATGCGTATTTCAAACAACTGCTAAATACTGTATTTCAAATAATTCATGGTTCCATGAAGAATTAAATTCTTTAATAGGGCCTTCCCTCACCCTTACCCTATTCCATCTTCCCATGCGAAAGGTTCAGACTCAGTACATTTGGCTAGCTGCTGTGTGATTGTTGAATGCTGTTGAGGGATAAAGAAAAGTAGTTTTCTTGCAGGGTGTGGATGCTCAGGGTGCTCTGCTGTTCTTTTTGTATTTTAAGTCTGTTGGGTAGTTGTTTGCCATGGCGCATTAAAACATGCATCTTAGTGGTTTTGTCTAGTTTCTAAAAGTAGGCTATATGGGCTGGAATATTCTTGGCATCAGCTTAGCCACAGTCAAATTTATTGAGAGATAATGAATCAGATCCAGCTCTTGGTGACCCAGCTATGGGAAACACAGTCCACAGCAAAGTAACCTTTTCTAAGACACGAAGCAAGCATCTTCAATAAATGGTGGCAGACTTCTTTCTGTCTATATTAAAAGTGGGGTAGGTCTTCCTGCAAGGCTGCCTGCCTCTTTCCCCTCCCTTCCCCTCCTTTTGATGTGGGAAAGGTCTGCATTGTGGAGCCGTCGAAGCAAACAAGCCGCACACCCCCCACCCCCCATCCTGTCTAGACTGCCTGTTTCTCATGCACTGCTCTCCTCTGGAGCAGACATTACTCACAGGTTGTTCTGCTCAGTCCTCCATGAGCAGCAGCGTGGGTTCTTTTCCTCTCTTTGTTTGCAGTTCACCTTCTGCTGGTGTTAGACTTCCTCCTCAGCTCTGGGGGGTTAGTTTACCCTGCAGACGTTTTACAGACAAACTTCTGTTTGTCAAAGAGCAGCAGTTCTGGGGAAGTGCAGGCTGATGCCTGGCTGTGGCTGGGGGGACAGGCACTGCTCCATGGCTGCTGTCAGCCTTGCTGTGGTTTAGCCCACTGTGCCTTCACACTGCCTTTCCTCACCGTGACACTGTGCGACCCATAACAGAGTGAGAAATACATCTCTCCTCACCCCTGCCCCGTGCAGATGATTTTTGTGGATTGCGAACATAAATAATAATCTAGCTCTGCAAACATTAGCAAACTGCCTCTGGTGTGTTGGCAGGGTTTTCTCTGCCCTTTGAAGTGGTGGTGGAGTAGACTACTGGTGTGCAGCACCCAAGTGTTAGAATGAGAGGCTTCCTTGCAGCAGGGCCTTTCCAGTCCTGAGGAAAACAAGGCAAAACAAACTTCATGAGGTAGTTGGAGCCACAGGTACGTAGTGAGATTGCAGTCGTTTTCTGTCTCTGCATTACCCTTAAAGAACAGTAACATGCTTTCAGGAAAGGTTTTCTTACTGGAGAACTCCAGGCCAGGAGGTTGGAATCCAAGCAAATGTTGTTGTCTCTTTATTTTAGCAAATATTTACACAAGAAAAAGATACTGGTTAAGTAGTTAGTTTTAAGTTCAATTACTGCTGATTTTAGTGTTAACTCTGAAAGAATACAAGTAGTATTTGTTTCAGCCTGTCAGATTGTAGAGCATTTTAAAGTAATAATTTCTTAATAAACCACTATTTCATTACAGGAATAGATCATACAGATATCCTCAGAAACACTCTGTCTGACTGTGAAAAGGAAGTCATACAATATTTCCCTGTCCAAATGTGGTAAACAATAATGTTGTAGGGACAGCTAGATGAAAAACAAAATCCCTGAAACTCACCTGACATAGAAATAATGCTTGTGGCTTTTCCAGTGTTCACATATTTGGAAGACAGACTGAAGAGAAAATGCAAAGGTTACTTCTCTGGACAGCTGGACAATTTATTTTTTTTCTGTTCAATATTTTTTCCAGAAATGAAGTGTAATCCTGCTTTCAAAGGTGGTTTCTTTAGCTGTCGTGTTTTTCATGGTCTAGAAGGTTTGTAATTTGCCTTGCCCTCTCATGTAAAAAGCAAACATCACCTTTCAAAACAAAGTGTGCAGACAGTGACATGCTTACTCTGAAAAGGAAAATAAATTCTTTTCCTGATCAGCTTTATTGCTGGCAGGAATATTTTAAAATCATACTAAATTTCCGAAGCCGGAAAATAACGGATCCATTTTCTACTTCATTAATTTTGTGTCGATGAATTAAAAGGACATAAAAATTAGCCTGTTTTAGAAGAGTCTTGGTTCTGCTTCATGATTTTGATACTGAGATTGTTTCTCTTCATGTGGACTGCAAGGATTGTTTTTGTTAAATATGCCTGTCATTGAAGAAATAGATCTTTTTCGGTCATTTGTTTGTACTGAATCTGGCATAATTAATTTGAGAGGTGTCTCTCCTTGCCCTCATATACTTCACGGATGTCAATAGTTGTGACCGTCCTTCCTCGCTGATAGGAGAACCATTGCCTGATCTTGAGAGGTATTGATGTGTTGTTTGAATAACTTACTGCTTTGAAGAGAGGAACGTTGTGTATTCCCATAACAGCACACACACAAACACACAAGAGATTAAAATAGTCTTATTGCTTTACAAAAAATCTTAAGTAGTTGCAAAACGGAGAAGGTTAACTGAGAATTTTCCTCTTGTTCTCATGGCACACAAACTCTCTGCGTGTGCACGTGTGTGTGTACGGGGCAGGTCTTGGCCTTTGCTTCTGCAGTTCCTTCGTGGTACAGTCCTTGCAATACATACTCTGATCAGCCGTGCACAGCAGACAGCAGCCTGGTTCAGCCTGTGGATACCTTTCTGTACTCAGGCAGTGAGGTGATGCTCTGCTTTACAAAACTACCAGGGCAATTTGAGTTGCTCATCAGAGCAGCCTTCACGTGTGTATTGGGTGAACAGAAAGGCCCAGTCCTCTGGAGTCCTCTTTGTTCTTGGGAATGGGGCTTGTCTACTTTGTAAATAAAGAAAGGAGGGTTAGGAAAGCCTTGGGCATCCTTTCATATGGAAACAATGGGCTATTTGACTATCCATGCTCAGGGCAGTAAAGAGACGACTAGATGGAGGCTCTGTCTGGCCAGTAAGGGCTGTGTCTGCCACTTCTTTCTCATCCGTAGGTTTATTTGTATCTTGGTAAAAGGAGAATGGACCAGTTAGAAATTTGTTCTTAGCAGCTCTGAGGACACTTCAGTGTTGTTATAGCTCCCAAATTTTCCTAACATCAGAATGGTCTGACAGCTAATTCCAGAGCAAATGTCTGCCTGCAAAATCCTCAGCATCTAGTTGAGATAAAGCTTGTTTTAGCTAAGTGTATTGGAATCTCCTTTGCTCTGAATTTATGTTCACCCTCCAACAGAGAGCAAATTATTGCTTACTCCAAATCAGATTTAAAGTAGTGCCTCCCAGAGGGCATCACTTCAGTTATGCAGAGTAGATTCATTTCCCTTACTTGGGTTGCTTTGGAAGTAATGTAATTCAAGTCAAAATCTGAGCTGACAGCCATAGGTGCTAGTGCTCACTGCCTTCTAGACACGATGGTCAATCATTCTTCCATTTGTGATAACCATGTTCATTATCAGTTTTCCCTGAATTAGGTGTAGGGGAGGATTGGTGAGACTGAATTAAGGTGACATTTGGTGTAGAAGCGTATTGAAGACTTTCCTGTTGGGCATGAGACATCTTACATGTATGTGTTGGTCCCACACGTGGCTCCAAAATCCTTTAGTTTTAAACTTCTGGGTTTTTTTCCCCTGAGGTAGTTTGCTATTGTGACTAAAATTAATAACTGCATATAATGGAACTTAATGTGACTTGTTTGAGTGTCTTCTAGTAGATGGAATGAAATCTGTTGCAAAGGCCACAACTCTAATATGACTATCCCTTGTCCATCCTGTGATGCTGTGCGATCACACTTAGGATGATCTGCTCCATGACTTTGCCAGACACTGAGGTCAGGCTGACAGGTCTGTAGTTTCCCAGATCCTCCTTGCAACCCTTTTTGTGGATTGGTGTGACATTCACCAACTTCCAACCCTCTGGGACCTCCCAGTGAGCCAGGACTGTCAGTAAATGATAGAGAGAGGCTTGGCAAACTCTTCCTCCAGCTCCCTCATCACTCTGGGATGGACCCGTCCGATCCCATAGATTTGTGAGGATCCAAGCAGCTAAGCAGATCTCTAACCATTTCCTCTCGGATTTCAGGGGGGCTATTTGGCTTCTTTTCCAACCCAGTTGATTCTATGATTCTATTCATATTTCCAGTGGCAAGAGCTGCTTGGAGCATATTTCCCACCAGTTGTCAAGGTATTATTCCCTTTCTAATTCCCTTCTTATCAGAACAATGTAAAAGTGTGGACTGGGAGTGAGACCCAGGCAATAAGCTAAATTAAATGGGTAGTGCAGGCCAGAAGCTTGCCTCACCCTGAGTCCTGGGGTATTTTGGTCTAGAATAGTCTATGAGCTGCTTGTTTGGGGCTCTGTTACAAGGAGCACCAGGGAGAAGGCCGAATAAAAATAGCACAACGTTTTTCAAAGGGAGTAATGCTACTTTAGAGCACATAATATCTGAACAAACAGGCAATGAACAGCATATAATTCTGCACATTATGCAGTGGTATTAAATATACATATTAGTAAGGTAGCAGATGCTGTAGTTGTGAAATTGCCATGTAAAATAGCAGTCTTTAGCAGCAGGGTGCTGCTCCATGTGAGACTCCTTCACATGTAATGAATAGCTAATTTCAGCTTGATAGTCCATGAGAGACCAGAGGGGATCCGGGAGGGGTGGAGAGTTCCAGCAACCCATACCAGCAGGATGTGCTGAGATGTGCTTTTAATGGAGCAACATTTCTGAGCTCTGGGGGGTGAATTCATAAAGAGGGATGCTGTCATGGTTTAGCCCCAGCTGGCAACTGGATGGGGAAGAGAGTCAGAAGAGTGAGAGTGAGAAAACTCGTGGATTGAGGTACAGGCAGTTTAGGTAAAGCAAAAGCCATTCACACAATCAAAGCAAGGTATTCATTCACCACTTCCCATGGGCAGGCTGGTGTTCATCCATCGCTTGGAAAAGAGGACTCCATCACATGTAACGGTCACTTGGGAAGGCAAATGCCATCGCTCAGGACGTCTCCCCCTTCCTTCTTCCCCCCTCTTATATGCTGAGAGTGATACCATATGGTGTGGGACATGGTCAGTTGGGGTCAGCTGTCATGGCTGTGTTCCCTCCCAGCTGCTTGTTCACACCCAGCCTCCTTGCCGGTGGGATGGAGTGAGGGGCAGAAAAAGCCTTGGTGATGTGCAAACTCTGCTCAGCAATAGCTAAAACACCCCTGTATTGCCAACACGGCTTCCAGTGCAACTGCAGAATAATATCCCATGCTAGCTGCTGTGAAAAAAATGAACTCTACTCTTGCCAAACCCAGCACAGATGCTCAGCTGTTACTTTGTCTGCAAATGGAGAAATTGTGGCTGCAGTGGGATGAGGGATGAGAGGGCATGTGAAGTGTCTATTGCAGGGATGAGGTGGTGACAGGTTTCAGTGCCTCAGCAGAGATGGTAGATGTCTTGTTTTCTATTCATGTGTGCAACCAGCAGATGAACTGAAACCAAGCAAATGCATACTTGACAATTAGCAGTGAAAAGAACCAATGGTTTCCCTCATCCTTCTTTCAGAGTATGTGAGAATGCTTTTTGATCCAATTAATGTAGGTCACAGATTGGAATATTCAGCTAGCATTTGCACATCTCGTGGGCATTGTCTTGTGAGAGGTGAGAACTAGGAGTTTTCTTGCTGAGAAACAGGATTTTCTTGCTGCATAAGCAGAGACCAACAAGCTTTGGGTATTCCAGGTTCATTGCTGACATCATTATGTGTTTGTAAAGTATTTTGAAAAACGCTTGGTCTGATGTTCAAATATTAATGTAGGAAACTGACCCCATTTAACCTTTAAACACCAACATTGCTTGTTAGTACGTATTGGGTTTGTGGATGGGTTCTGGTAGCAGGGGGGGCTACAGGGGTGACTTTTGTGAGAAGCTGCTAGAAACTTCCCCCATGTCCAACAGAGCCAACGCCAGTGGCTCCACGATGGACCTGCCACTGTTGGCCAAGACCAAGCCCATCAGTGATTGTAGTAGTACCTCTGTGATAACATTTAAGAAGGAGAAAAAGTTGTCACAGATGTAATTGCAGCCAGAGAAGAGTGAGAATATGTGAGAGGACTATCTTTGCAGACACCAAGGTCAGTGGAGAAGGAGGGGGAGGAGGTGCTCCAGGCACTGAAGCAGAGATTCCCCTGCAGCTGGTGGTGCAGACCATGGTGAAGCAGCTGGGCCCCTGCAGCCCAGGGGGCTCCAGTTAATGGAGTGCAGAGATCCACCTGCATCCCATGGAGGAAACCTATGCTGGGACAGGTGGATACCCAAAAAGGAGGCTGTGACTCCTTGGGAAACCCATGCCAGAACTGGCTCCTGGTGGGGACCTGCGGGCTGTGGAGAGATGAGCCCAGTCTGGAACAAGTTTCCTGGTAGGACTTGTGCCTGTGTGGGAGACTCGTGCTGGAGCTGTCCCTGAGGGACTGGGCTGTGCCTTGTGGAGAGTGACCCATGCTGGGGCAGCTCGTGGGAAGGACTCATGTTGGAGAAGTTCATGGAGAGTTGTCTCTCATGGGAGGGACCCCACAGTGGAGCAGGGGAAGGACTTCTCTCCCTGGGCTGCAGCAGTAACAACATGTGATGAACTGTCTGTAACCCCCACTCCCTGTCTTCTTGTGCCGCTGGAGAGGGAGCAGATACATTTGGGAAGGAAGGAGGGATGGGGGAAAGGTGTTTTTAAGATTCATTTTACTTCTCGTTATCCAGCTCTGATTTTGATTAGTAATAAATTCAATTAATTTCCCCAGCTTAAGTCTTGTTTGCCCATGATATTCGGTGAGTGATCTCTACCAGTCCTTATGTTGACTCACGAACCTTTGTTATATTTTCTCTCCCTCGTCTGGCTGAGAAGGGGAGGGATAGGAGCAGCTTTGGTGGGTACTTGACATCCATCCAGGGTCAACCCACTACAAGAACCAGGCTAGGTCTGTGAATCTGAACTTCTAAGGCTTGCTTGGAGAATTTAAGAAGGGCAGGAGACACCATGTTGGATGTAGGTTGCACTCTCGTTCAGACCACAAATTTCTAAGGAAATTGCTGATAATGTTGGTAGCTCCTGCTATCTGTCTCACTCCTTATCAGAGGAGGAAGCTTCCTGTTTGACCAAGTAAACAGGAAAAGCTGGATGTAGGGAATAGTAATCCTTGCTACATATGTGTAACCTACCATGATATAGTGAATGATTTATTTAAACCATTTCTCATTAGATAAAATAGCCTAAATCAGAGTTGACTTTCTGGAAGCATAGTACTTTTCCTTTCTGTTTGTTTGAAGGAGGGTATGGACGGACTATTTTTGGGCATTATTGTAGTTTTAAAATGTGGACAGCTCTGACATAGTACTCAGTTGTCCTTCAAAATTCTCAGCTGGGAGAGAGCAAGGGAACTTTGCAGAAAGGTATGGGGATGTTGTTGCAGGGAACAGGGCTGAGTAGTTTCTTTGTAAATGCTTTACATTTCATTTGAACCAATTAAAGTGCAAAGAAAATAAATGTATTTCAGTTTATTTTACTGAGACCTGGGATACTGACAGTGTTAATAGTTAAAGGCCAAGTTTTCAGATTTTGATTCTCTGTCATTGTAAGAGAGGCTAGGTACAGAATTTAACTCTGTCCTGTTTTTGTCTTTCCTACTGTGACACAGAACCACTTCAAATACTAGCAAGTTTCTCTATCCAAGTATCTTGAGCAATACTGGAAACTAATTCATAAGCAATCTTATCAGTGTCTTGCTATTTAAATGAACCGAGGCAATTCAACCTTAGGCAGGTGACAGTGGTTACATGTAATATTCCTGTAATACTCACTGAATTTAGTCATACTTTAGTCTAAGCTAGAAAAGTCTTTAAACATTAGTAAAAATATCAACCACCAGTATTAGAGAT
This sequence comes from Acanthisitta chloris, assembly GCF_000695815.1. Taxonomy (NCBI): domain Eukaryota; kingdom Metazoa; phylum Chordata; class Aves; order Passeriformes; family Acanthisittidae; genus Acanthisitta; species Acanthisitta chloris. Next base: position 17,629 of record NW_008658848.1, read on the forward strand.
ATAGTTCCTGTTCAGCTTTTCTGCCAGCGAAGGACACCCTCTTGTCCGTACTTGCATGTGTTTCAGAGTTCAAATAGGCGTGATTTTCTTCAAGAACTTGGAATGGTTTTCCTTTTTTTCCCTTCCCAATTGTATTTAGGCACATTATGGTATTAAGAGCATAGACAGAGGACCTCTCATTGCTGCCAGAGGTAGACCTGTTGGCATTGAGACCTGCCCCAAAAAGGAGATTTAGTGCTCCTACAGGAGCACTGTCTAGTGTGAGTGAGGTAAGTAAAATCCACAGTGTTGTGTCACAAAATTATTCAGCAGTGTACTTAGTCTTGTGGGTTTGGATTTCATGTTTGTCAGCAAGTCTAACCCTTGACTACTTTAGTAGGCAACCAAAGCCAACAAAAGGCATTAGCCACATCTCCACAAGCACACCACCTACAGTTTATCACAGATGCTAATACATGTAATGTAGATAAGTTATCAGAACTTGAAGCCCAAGAAAAAGCAGAGAGATAGTTACTTCATCACGGCATGAAAGCAGCTTTTGCTTGGCTCACTGATAGAGGCACTTGCCATCCTTGAGGTTTTTGTCTTCTGTCACCTTGTTTATATATGTCTTCCCACATTGCACTGTAAGCGTGAAATAAATTGTGGTGGTGTTATAATTATTTCCTTTTCCTCTGTCAAGTTGTAAGGTGTTCCTTGGCTGATCTGTGAAAGTTAGCAATGTTATGGGTTACCAGATGTGCTTTTTGTTAGGCTCAGTGTAACAGCTCATGGACTGTGAAACCTGGTCTGGAAGCCAACCTACAGCATGCTCAATTCACAGATGTGCAGAATATTCTGGGTTGGAAGGGACCCACAAGGATTATTGAGCTCAGCTGTTGGTCCTGCACAGGACATCCCTAAGAATCACATTGTGTGCCTGAGAGCATTGTCCAAATGCTTCTTAAGCTCTCTCAGGCTTGGGGCTGTGGCCACTGCCTGGGGCAGCTGTTCCAGTGCCCAAACATCCTCTGGGGGAAAAACCTTTTCCTGATATTTAAACTGAACCTCTCCTGACACAACTTCAGGGGAGTAACAATTCCAGTAACTTGCTTAATAAATTACAAATTGGATTGTATTTTGCTGTATAATTTGTCCTCCTGTTTTAGATTGTTTATTTTATCCTGGAAGTTTTGCTTCTTTGATTGTGCAGTTCTGGTTTTTAACTTCATCCCTCTGCCTTTCCAAACTTTTCCCTATCCGTGTGTTGGTGTCTGGAAAGTTTTGATTTTTGTGGGTGTGAGGCATGAATGTAAAACAAAGGGAAAATTCTTCTGTTGTATTTTATTGTTCAACCCTCTGCATGTTAATAGAGGCTTGGACAGCATGTTGTGTGCTAATGTACTATCTAGAATATTTGAGTAACAGTCAGAATAGCTGTAACTTTTTGAACTGCTGGGTGCTGCAGGTTAGAGGGAAATATTCCTGAAAACTTCTTGGCTTTGGCAGAGGAGAATGGTATGCCTTGTTCATTCAAGGAGGATTGTTGTGTGGCTTCAGAGGAAGGAAGGGTGGGCTCCTCAATTACCTCTAAAGGAAAATTAACTTTCTTAAAGAAAATTGCATCCTAGTCTTACCTGTATTGTTGGAGAAGCAGCTCTGTGCTCTGAAAGTGCTAACATTGGCATGGTAGAAGAATGTGCATTGGGATTCCCCACCCACCCCCTCATTTATTCCAAGTGCTTGCTGTGTGTGCAGCTCCCAGAAATACTATGGAATTACGGCCTGGGAGCATACATTTTATTTTATTTTTTCTTTGAGCTAAGAGGTATTTCTGTCCATAAATATGAACAGATATGTGAGCAACTTATGCTCAAAACTGTCTGTGCTTTTGGAAGTCCATTTTTCTTACATGAAGCCTATTACAGCAAGTCTTATCAGACAGTTTTGAGGATGGGGTGCACTATCCATGACTACTATGTGTTGATTTGATTTGATCAAATAATAATTGAAGTGGAAAGAAGTGGATTAGGATCTGATATAGCAACAGTATGAAAAAGCTGTGAACCACAAGAACTTGATTTCATATAGTATGTCCACTTGTTGTGTGGGTTTAGGCTGCATGCCAGTGTTATCAAGGATATTCTGGTGTGTAGTACAAGTGACCTTTGCTGACCTGTTCTTGAAAGCACTTTTATTGCTATTGCAATAGTTTTTTTGGGATTCCACTCAGTGTTGGTGACTCCACTGCAGTTGGCCCTGGAAAGCTAGGAAAAGGGTGTTTTCCCCAACGTTGGCTTCAGCCATGCAAGGATGACTCATTTGTGATGTTCGTGGGTTTTTAGACTTTAATCCTGGAACTCTTTCAGCACTGTGGTTTTAGTGGCTGTTTCTCTCCTGCTTTGTCAGGAAGAAATACTAAGTCGTACTTCATTATTTTTTCTGGAATCCTTTGTAATGCTCTGGTGACCAGAGGAAGTTGCTGAAAACATTTATCTTGTAAAATTTACAGTCCAAAATGAACTAAGCCCCTCCCAAAGCCTTATGTAGTGACTGTTCTTTCCACACTTAAAAGCCTATTTTTCCCTTTTCATTCCACTTCATGGATGAAATAGCAGTTCAGTGAACAATGTGACACTTGTAGTAATTCCTAAACATTTGTTAAAAATTTTAAGCAGTAAACCCACAAGTTTTTGTGAATATTTAGTATAAAAGTGAAAGAATAGAATCATGGCCATAAAGAAAAGTTCTTCCTTACTTTATATGCATTTTAGTGCCATTTTTCATTTAGCACAAGTGCAGCATTGATCTCTTCTTCTTTTTCCTCCACTTTTTAACAAAAGAAAATTATTTATTCCACAGTTAGTAATGGAAATGGGAGTGGTTGCTTCCTCTTTTAGGCCAAGTACAACATTTCCTGATGGAAGGTCAGTTTAGATTCAAAATTACATTGGCTCGTGCTTTTGCATAGCCTAAATTTGAACTGTTTGAGTGCAGTCTTGAATTACTCAATGAGTTAATGTTTTCTGTTGTTGGAATGACCTAAATACCTTTTACAGCAGGATGCCTGTGTTCCAGACATCCTGTGCTGGGTTTTCCCAAACTCTGAGTATGGCTCTGGAAATCCAGATACAATCTTTTCAGGAAGTAGTCATTTTCTAATCTTCTAAAATCTCTTCCCAAGTTTATATCAGTGATTGCTGTTGTCTTCCTTTTTAGGATTTTATCCACTTCCCATTAAATTGCAAGTTTGATCAAGCCCCTATCAGGAGGATGAGAAAGCAGTTTTTCCTGATGATAAAGCAGTGAGTCAAGCAGGATGTAATTTTAAAGGTTTTTCCTTCTTGCTTTCAGGCACCTTCAGTTGAAGCTTTGTGCTGCTCTGTGGCCTGTGTTGGTTGAATTCAGTTTGTCTTTGAAAACCCATGTGGACAACTGCTGCTAACAATTCTTTGTTTGTAAAAGAATGTAAAGGAATGTTGGAGCTCTGGAGAGGCACTGTACAGATTAGGATGAACCCTAACTTCAGACAATAAAGTGAAGCTGATACAGCCTCTGTAGCATAAGCAAAGCACATGTGGTAGGAGGAATAAAGAGTATGGAAAGAGCAGAGATGTGCTTAAACTGGCAGAGGGGAATTTATATTTAAAAACAGTGGTAAGACTCTTTAAAATTAACAGGTCTTGCTGGAGGTTTTCTTCAGTCTGAGATATTTTAACTTCTGTTACTTCTCTTTGGTAGAGACAGATGATTCTTAGTTGAAGATAGGTTTAAGTGTAGCCATACAGTACAGAAAAATTCTCATAGCAATAAGGGTGAAAATAGTCACTTAAAAAATGACCATATTTTTCTGTTTGACAGGCAAGGCGTCTCCTGAGTTGTTTAAAATAACTGATAAGTCTCTAAATACTTGCTTTTTTTGAATGCAAGAGCAGCCTGTTTCTGCTTGTATGTCTTTAAGGATATTTTAATGAAAACAGGTTAAGTCTGAGTTTGGTTTTGTTGCTCTTACTCATTTGCAATCACTTTCCCGTTTGTGATATATTTATACTTGTGCTGTAGCAAGTAAGCATAGTTTCTCCATGCAAATGAGATGCAAACCCAAAGTTGTGGTAAAAGCTGAAATAGTATCACCTTGGGAGAGAGATACCTTGGGCTATGGGAGCTGTCTCTGCTGCCTGCTTCCTGTAGGAAGGTTATCAGCTTCTCCCCACCACAGTAGGAGTGAATTCCTGCTCAGAAGCCAGTAACATATGTCTTTGCACTGATCCTCTAAAGACTGGTCGTGATCTGTCCTTGTTACTGGGCACTCAGGGTGTTCTCAGAGTGTAGCCCAGTGCAGACTGTTTGCACATCCTCCTGTCTCAAGCCTTTCCCCTTGCAATAAACAAGGGCCTGTGAAGCTTGCCATCAGAGTGAAGCTTTGTTTATCAGAATGTAGATGCAGATTAGTGATCTGTTTTAGCATCTTGTTTCTAGCCTTTGTTATGGATGATTGTAAATTCGAGCATGATGCTGGACCTGCATTGATATTCTTTTAAAATTTACCTGTAAACATTTTAATGTACATTAGCAGGATAGTCTGGACAGTGTGGTAAGCTAAAAACTCAATTATTTCGAGTATCTACACTTCTTGCAATTTTCTTGGGTATTAGTTACCCTTTTTCCCCCCTACCCTTCATTTGGATTTACTTCCAGTTTCTCTCAGCACCAGAGTAGTTTTCATGGCTGATTTCACAGTTTTGCTGCAGCCAGTTTCCCTCAGCCTGTTAAGTCTCCCTCAAAAGTCTGAGGCTTGCAATATTCCGTGTGTTGTAAACCACAAAATGCTAATTTGCCCACATTCTGCAAAGGTTGTAAATTGCTGGCACATGATTTCTGTGGGGTATATTATTAGAAAGGAGTGTCATATGTAAAAATAAATCCCTTGTCTACTGGTATTTCACAGTAAACTGTATTTTGCTGTCCATCAGCTTCAGGATTTCCAGGCTCACACTGAGAGATTTTCGTTTTGTTTACTGGTGTGCTAAGGATGTGTGATACTGAGAGAATAGTAGTATAGTTTGTTTTCAACTGAGGTCCTTTCAAAAATACCAAAACAAAACACCACACCCTGCAAAAAAACCAAACAGACCAACCCAGTCAACACCAAGACCCAACAAACAAACCAACAAAACTTGGCTTGTGTACCTCATAGAGGGTGACCTGCAGCCATGGATTTTTAGCCTTCTGTACCTGATGGGCTCTGTCAGCATTCACAGTTTTAGTGAATCTTGTCAGAATGTTTAGCCTTTAATTGAGAAGACTTGTCTGTTTCAGCTCTGCTTCTGCTTTGTGAGCTGTAAGCATGGTTTGTTGCAGCATCCTGGGTATCAGTTTGGACTGTCTGGAAAGCACTTTTCTAAACAAATCTCTTACTTACTTTGCTGCTTTCCCTTTGTCTGCAAAGCCTAACACTACCAACACCTAAACGGGGATGGTTATATCAATATTAAATGACTTGGAGTATAGATGACTTAAGGTTTTGCGGAGATGTGATCAGATTCTGTGAGCAGTGCTGGTGAGAATGTCACTCGTTAGTTTGTGTGGTGTTCCTGTGGTGTGGGTTGCAAGTTGTTTAACCACAGGGATAGAGGTGAAAACTTGAGGGACCCTCGAGGCCATGCTCATTCGGTGCATGTTTTGTTCAATGACTCCACCTCCAGACAGCATGAGCTGCTGCAGTCTGCATCTGTCTTAAACCAGTCGATCTGATACGGCTGTTGAGCAGAGGAAGGCATTTTCCTGTGTTATTTGCCGTTTGGGAGTAGGTTGCTGTGTTTTTTTAGGGAAGACTAGTCCAGGTGGATGCATCCCATCCACAATCATCCATGACCCCTGTTTGGTCTACAGTGATAAGTGGCTGCTTTTGAGCAGCAGAGATGCGATGAAGGTTGGCTTGAGGGGTTAGTGGAGGCCTTTGTCTAATGAGTGTAATCGGTTGAACTGTTCTCAGACTTGAAGGTTTGGACTGGGAGACCTGGAAGTTTGATTTTCTGATTTGTTTTAATACAGCTGTTGAAGTCACAGTGTTGGGACAAATAAATCTTGTCGTTAAGTCACTAGTGCTGTTGCTGTTACAGCATGTGTGTGCTTGGATGTGTGCCAGTGGTAATGAACCGTCAGGTTGTCAGTGGCTTGTGTGTGTGGAGTTATTTAGTGCTACTACCACTCCCTTGCAGTAGTCATGAATTATCAAATCTTGACTATTGTCTTTGTGGAGAGGAGTTGTAGAATCCACAGCTGTTTGTGACAGATCCTGTGTTAGTGTTTGGGTGCAGTGGTAATGCCAACTCTGTTCTAGGTGGCAGTGATCTCAAAACACAGGCTTGTCTGTACCCTGTGCCTTCATTATATACAGTAAACCTCTTATGTGCTGCTCTTGTTAATTAATTTTTTCCCCACTCCCAGTACCTTTGCACTGACACGTTTAAGATACGATGAGCAAGTATTTTCCATTCTAAATCAATGTTCTTCTGTGGCTTATAAATAGGCTGTTAACATTACCTTCAGGCTGAACATGCAAAGTTTTGACTTCAGAATAATTTCAAAGTGTGTTGTTGATCTGTGTTTAGAGTGTTCCAAAGTTCAGACAGAATTTAAAGTAGGATACTACTATAACATCTTAAAGGAAAACCAGTTCTTAAGAGATAGAATTTAAATGAGGTAAACATGGTTTAGACTTGTGTTGGGGGAAAAAAATGCAACCACTGGATCTAAGTATGAAAAAATAGCTAATGGGCATGGTTGGAAACTACTTTCCATAAGCATTTGTTGCTGTTGTTATTTGGTAGGCAAGATGAAGCAGAGGTGTTTACACAGCGATTATGTGTTTGCCAAGTAATATAGTGGCCTGAATAAATGCTAGCTGGTGGGCCTGCAAGTTGTTTTAAATGATTGTTAAAGATAGAGGGAATGATTCTGATAATTCACTGAAAGTTATGTAGGTGGAGGTTAGGTTATCTGCATAGGTCTTGCATGCTAAAGACTCCCAGAACCAGCTCTTCCATTTTTTTTCTCCATAAGTAACTTTATCTGTTTGGTTTTTTTTTTTTTGTTTTGTTTTGGTTTTTTTTTTGTTTTTTTTTTTACATTCATTTCTTTGTGAATGTAAAACAGCTCTTGTGTGTTCCTGTCTGGGAGTTTATATATGGTGCTTATAAACCTACATAGGGAAAAGAGTTGGTGGATCAATGTTGAAGGACACATCCATTTTCCAAATACAGCTGTAAGCATTTTTCCTGATTTTAGATACTGTGTGCATAGTGGATGAGGCATGCATGGTGTTCTCAAAAGGCACATGGTAGAAAGCTGTTCAGAAGTACCATTTTTTAAGCATTGGGGTATTCCTGTGATCTAGTTCTGATGTTTTTATATTTTCTGTAAAGGATAAACGATACCCAGTGGTGATGTATGGTTGCATTTCAATCAAGCCCTTCAACTGCAAGTGTGAACTTAGTGTGGGGTTTTTTTTGTTCTTTTATT